>NW_027222969.1:0-15000 GCF_030179905.1 Drosophila bipectinata | reverse complement strand
ATTATTGAATGAATCTTATCCGTTATTAAAATATTTATTATATATAAATATATAAATAAAAATTACCCAAAAATAAAAGACATATATATTATATTGAATATATAGACCATTTGTTGTCTTCAATATAAATTGCGTGTATATTTAATTAATATACATGCGTTGCGTGATGTATTGTTCATATTAAATTATGCGCATACATTGATAAATGCAACACCTAAAATATACATTGTTGTACCTGATATACAGGTTAATGCTTTATATAATATTAAAACAATATAAATTATATTTATATTGATTATATAAAACTAAGACATTTCGCAACAATTATTTTAGGTATATCAAAAAATTAAACATATTTTATATGTTTAAATATAGACGAATGTATTGAATATAAATTGCGTGTATATTTAATTAATATACATGCGTTGCGTGATGTATTGTTCATATTAAATTATGCGCATACATTGATAAATGCAACACCTAAAATATACATTGTTGTACCTGATATACAGGTTAATGCTTTATATAATATTAAAACAATATAAATTATATTTATATTGATTATATAAAACTAAGACATTTCGCAACAATTATTTTAGGTATAAAAATAACTTTATTGAAGGAATTGATATATGCCAGTTAAATGGTGTATTTTTAATTTCTTTCAATAAAAACATAATTGACGAATTGTATATTTATATATATTTATAAAACTCTAAGCGGTGGATCACTCGGCTCATGGGTCGATGAAGAACGCAGCAAACTGTGCGTCATCGTGTGAACTGCAGGACACATGAACATCGACATTTTGAACGCATATCGCAGTCCATGCTGTTATGTACTTTAATTAATTTTATAGTGCTGCTTGGACTACATATGGTTGAGGGTTGTAAGACTATGCTAATAAAGTTGCTTATTATTATATATTTTTATAATGATATGCATATGGTATATTATTGGATATATTTATATATTCATAATATTAAATATAAAAGCAATTATCTCAAATATTTATAAAAGAAAAAATGAAGATATACAATTCTTTCTTTTTTCAATTCAAATAATACTGAGAAATGTCTAGCATAAAAAAAATTAAATTTTTTTTAACTAGAATTGTCTCTTATTTAAAGATGCGAAAATTGAAAATATATCAAATATATTGTTCTTCATAGAGATATATTGTTTATATATATATATACATTGCTTTATACAACCTCAACTCATATGGGACTACCCCCTGAATTTAAGCATATTAATTAGGGGAGGAAAAGAAACTAACAAGGATTTTCTTAGTAGCGGCGAGCGAAAAGAAATCAGTTCAGCACTAAGTCACTTTGTCTATATGGCAAATGTGAGATGCAGTGTATGGAGCGTCAATATTCTAGTATGAGAAATTAACGATTTAAGTCCTTCTTAAATGAGGCCATTTACCCATAGAGGGTGCCAGGCCCGTATAACGTTAATGATTACTAGATGATGTTTCCAAAGAGTCGTGTTGCTTGATAGTGCAGCACTAAGTGGGTGGTAAACTCCATCTAAAACTAAATATAACCATGAGACCGATAGTAAACAAGTACCGTGAGGGAAAGTTGAAAAGAACTCTGAATAGAGAGTTAAATAGTACGTGAAACTGCTTAGAGGTTAAGCCCGATGAACCTGAATATCCATTATGGAAAATTCATCATTAAAGTTATAATATTTAAATAATATTATAGAAATAGTGTGCATTTTTTCCATATAAGGACATTGTAATCTATTAACATATATAATTTATCATAAAATATGACTTATAGTTTATTCAAATTATTATGCTTGCATTTTAACATAGGATAAATGTCATTAATTTGATAAAGTGTTGATAGATTAATAAGAATACAGTGCGTTAATTTTTCGGAATTATATAATGGCATAATTATCATTGATTTTTGTGTTTATTATATGCACTTGTATGATTAACAATGCGAAAGATTCAGGATACCTTCGGGACCCGTCTTGAAACACGGACCAAGGAGTCTAACATATGTGCAAGTTATTGGGATATAAACCTAATAGCGTAATTAACTTGACTATTAATGGGATTAGTTTTTTAACTATTTTATAGTTAATTAACACAATCCCGGGGCGTTCTATATAGTTATGTATAATAATATTTATATTATTTATGCCTCTAACTGGAACGTACCTTGAGCAGATATGCTGTGACCCGAAAGATGGTGAACTATACTTGATCAGGTTGAAGTCAGGGGAAACCCTGATGGAAGACCGAAACAGTTCTGACGTGCAAATCGATTGTCAGAATTGAGTATAGGGGCGAAAGACCAATCGAACCATCTAGTAGCTGGTTCCTTCCGAAGTTTCCCTCAGGATAGCTGGTGCATTTTAATGTTATATAAAATAATCTTATCTGGTAAAGCGAATGATTAGAGGCCTTAGGGTCGAAACGATCTTAACCTATTCTCAAACTTTAAATGGGTAAGAACCTTAACTTTCTTGATATGAAGTTTAAGGTTATGATATAATGTGCCCAGTGGGCCACTTTTGGTAAGCAGAACTGGCGCTGTGGGATGAACCAAACGTAATGTTACGGTGCCCAAATTAACAACTCATGCAGAAACCATGAAAGGCGTTGGTTGCTTAAAACAGCAGGACGGTGATCATGGAAGTCGAAATCCGCTAAGGAGTGTGTAACAACTCACCTGCCGAAGCAACTAGCCCTTAAAATGGATGGCGCTTAAGTTGTATACCTATACATTACCGCTAAAGTAGATGATTTATATTACTTGTAATATAAATTTTGAAACTTTAGTGAGTAGGAAGGTACAATGGTATGCGTAGAAGTGTTTGGCGTAAGCCTGCATGGAGCTGCTATTGGTACAGATCTTGGTGGTAGTAGCAAATAATCGAATGAGACCTTGGAGGACTGAAGTGGAGAAGGGTTTCGTGTGAACAGTGGTTGATCACGAGTTAGTCGGTCCTAAGTTCAAGGCGAAAGCCGAAAATTTTCAAGTAAAAATAAATATTACAATTATTGTGAAAATTATATACTTGAATAATTTTGAACGAAAGGGAATACGGTTCCAATTCCGTAACCTGTTGAGTATCCGTTTGTTATTAAATATGGGCCTCGTGCTCATCCTGGCAACAGGAACGACCATAAAGAAGCCGTCGAGAGATATCGGAAGAGTTTTCTTTTCTGTTTTATAGTCGTACTACCATGGAAGTCTTTCGCAGAGAGATATGGTAGATGGGCTAGAAGAGCATGACATATACTGTTGTGTCGATATTTTCTCCTCGGACCTTGAAAATTTATGGTGGGGATACGCAAACTTCTCAACAGGCCGTACCAATATCCGCAGCTGGTCTCCAAGGTGAAGAGTCTCTAGTCGATAGAATAATGTAGGTAAGGGAAGTCGGCAAATTAGATCCGTAACTTCGGGATAAGGATTGGCTCTGAAGATTGAGATAGTCGGGCTTGATTGGGAAACAATAATATGGTTTATGTGCTCGTTCTGGGTAAATAGAGTTATAATCATTTATGGTTGTAACTTGTTCCCCGGATAGTTTAGTTACGTATCCAATTGTGGAACTTTCTTGCTAAAATTTTTAAGAATACTAGTTGGGTCAAACCAATTAGTTCTTATTAATTATAACGATTATCAATTAACAATCAATTCAGAACTGGCACGGACTTGGGGAATCCGACTGTCTAATTAAAACAAAGCATTGTGATGGCCCTAGCGGGTGTTGACACAATGTGATTTCTGCCCAGTGCTCTGAATGTCAAAGTGAAGAAATTCAAGTAAGCGCGGGTCAACGGCGGGAGTAACTATGACTCTCTTAAGGTAGCCAAATGCCTCGTCATCTAATTAGTGACGCGCATGAATGGATTAACGAGATTCCTTCTGTCCCTATCTACTATCTAGCGAAACCACAGCCAAGGGAACGGGCTTGGAATAATTAGCGGGGAAAGAAGACCCTTTTGAGCTTGACTCTAATCTGGCAGTGTAAGGAGACATAAGAGGTGTAGAATAAGTGGGAGATATTAGACTTCGGTTTGGTATCGACAATGAAATACCACTACTCTTATTGTTTCCTTACTTACTTGATTAAATGGAACGTGTATCATTTCCTAGCCATTATACGGATATATTTATTATATCTTATGGTATTGGGTTTTGATGCAAGCTTCTTGATCAAAGTATCACGAGTTTGTTATATAATCGCAAACAAATTCTTTAATGAGAGATGCATTCATGTATTATCGATTTGAAAATTTGGTATAACTCCAATTACTCAGGTATGATCCAATTCAAGGACATTGCCAGGTAGGGAGTTTGACTGGGGCGGTACATCTCTCAAATAATAACGGAGGTGTCCCAAGGCCAGCTCAGTGCGGACAGAAACCACACATAGAGCAAAAGGGCAAATGCTGACTTGATCTCGGTGTTCAGTACACACAGGGACAGCAAAAGCTCGGCCTATCGATCCTTTTGGTTTAAAGAGTTTTTAACAAGAGGTGTCAGAAAAGTTACCATAGGGATAACTGGCTTGTGGCGGCCAAGCGTTCATAGCGACGTCGCTTTTTGATCCTTCGATGTCGGCTCTTCCTATCATTGTGAAGCAAAATTCACCAAGCGTTGGATTGTTCACCCATGCAAGGGAACGTGAGCTGGGTTTAGACCGTCGTGAGACAGGTTAGTTTTACCCTACTAATGACAAAACGTTGTTGCGACAGCATTCCTGCGTAGTACGAGAGGAACCGCAGGTACGGACCAATGGCACAATACTTGTTCGAGCGAACAGTGGTATGACGCTACGTCCGTTGGATTATGCCTGAACGCCTCTAAGGTCGTATCCGTGCTGGACTGCAATGATAAATAAGGGGCAATTTGCATTGTATGGCTTCTAAACCATTTAAAGTTTATTATTTATATTTTAAACGACAATGGATGTGATGCCAATGTAATTTGTAACATAGTAAATTGGGAGGATCTTTGATCACCTGATGCCATGCTAGTTACATATGAAAACATTATTTAATACAATGACAAAGCCTAGAATCAATTGTAAACGACTTTTGTAACGGGCAAGGTGTTGTAAGTGGTTGAGCAGCTGCCATACTGCGATCCACTGAAGCTTATCCTTTGCTTGATGATTCGAAATATAAAAAAAATGTAAATATGCATGTGTAAATATGTATATTTAGTATAAAAAATCTTTATATGCTATATCTAAGAAAGCATATAAGGATTTATCACGGGTTGTCCACGTTTCCCTACTAATTGTGGCCTACTAACTGTTTCGTCATCTTATTAGTGACGTGAAAAATGAAAATAATATTTTTCATTTATATTGTTATAAGTCTTAAACCTTAAGACGGCGGGAGTTGAATTACTTTCGTTTAGGTAGCCAAATGCCTCGTCATCTTATTAGTGACGTGAAAAATGAAAATAATATTTTTCATTTATATTGTTATAAGTCTTAAACCTTATAACGGCGGAAGATGAATTACGTTTCTTTAGGTAGCAAAATGCGTGGTCATCTTATTAGGGACGTGAAAATAAAAATAATATTTTTCATTTATATTGTTATAAGTCTTAAACTTTAAGACGGCGGGAGTTGAATTACTTTCGCATAGGTAGCCAAATGCCTCGTCATCTTATTAGTGACGCGCATGATTCAATTCAAGAGATTCCTTCTGTCCCTATTTAAAACCTCACGGATATTAAAAATATTAAACATATATTGTTATAAGTCTTAAACCTTAAGACGGCGGGAGTTGAATTACTTTCGCATAGGTAGCCAAATGCCTCGTCATCTTATTAGTGACGCGCATGATTCAATTCAAGAGATTCCTTCTGTCCCTATTTAAAACCTCACGGATATTAAAAATATTAAACATATATTGTTATAAGTCTTAAACCTTAAGACGGCGGGAGTTGAATTACTTTCGCATAGGTAGCCAAATGCCTCGTCATCTTATTAGTGACGTGAAAAATGAAAATAATATTTTTCATTTATATTGTTATAAGTCTTAAACTTTAAGACGGCGGGAGTTGAATTACTTTCGCATAGGTAGCCAAATGCCTCGTCATCTTATTAGTGACGTGAAAAATGAAAATAATATTTTTCATTTATATTGTTATAAGTCTTAAACCTTATAACGGCGGAAGATGAATTACTTTCGTTTAGGTAGCCAAATGCCTCGTCATCTTAATAGTGACGTGAAAAATGAAAATAATATTTTTCATTTATATTGTTATAAGTCTTAAACTTTAAGACGGCGGGAGTTGAATTACTTTCGCATAGGTAGCCAAATGCCTCGTCATCTTATTAGTGACGTGAAAAATGAAAATAATATTTTTCATTTATATTGTTATAAGTCTTAAACCTTATAACGGCGGAAGATGAATTACTTTCGTTTAGGTAGCCAAATGCCTCGTCATCTTATTAGTGACGTGAAAAATGAAAATAATATTTTTCATTTATATTGTTATAAGTCTTAAACTTTAAGACGGCGGGAGTTGAATTACTTTCGCATAGGTAGCCAAATGCCTTGTCATCTTATTAGTGACGCGCATGATTCAATTCAAGAGATTCCTTCTGTCCCTATTTAAAACCTCACGGATATTAAAAATATTAAACATATATTGTTATAAGTCTTAAACCTTAAGACGGCGGGAGTTGAATTACTTTCGCATAGGTAGCCAAATGCCTCGTCATCTTATTAGTGACGCGCATGATTCAATTCAAGAGATTCCTTCTGTCCCTATTTAAAACCTCACGGATATTAAAAATATTAAACATATATTGTTATAAGTCTTAAACCTTAAGACGGCGGGAGTTGAATTACTTTCGCATAGGTAGCCAAATGCCTCGTCATCTTATTAGTGACGCGCATGATTCAATTCAAGAGATTCCTTCTGTCCCTATTTAAAACCTCACGGATATTAAAAATATTAAACATATATTGTTATAAGTCTTAAACCTTAAGACGGCGGGAGTTGAATTACTTTCGCATAGGTAGCCAAATGCCTTGTCATCTTATTAGTGACGCGCATGATTCAATTCAAGAGATTCCTTCTGTCCCTATTTAAAACCTCACGGATATTAAAAATATTAAACATATATTGTTATAAGTCTTAAACCTTAAGACGGCGGGAGTTGAATTACTTTCGCATAGGTAGCCAAATGCCTCGTCATCTTATTAGTGACGCGCATGATTCAATTCAAGAGATTCCTTCTGTCCCTATTTAAAACCTCACGGATATTAAAAATATTAAACATATATTGTTATAAGTCTTAAACCTTAAGACGGCGGGAGTTGAATTACTTTCGCATAGGTAGCCAAATGCCTCGTCATCTTATTAGTGACGCGCATGATTCAATTCAAGAGATTCCTTCTGTCCCTATTTAAAACCTCACGGATATTAAAAATATTAAACATATATTGTTATAAGTCTTAAACCTTAAGACGGCGGGAGTTGAATTACTTTCGCATAGGTAGCCAAATGCCTCGTCATCTTATTAGTGACGCGCATGATTCAATTCAAGAGATTCCTTCTGTCCCTATTTAAAACCTCACGGATATTAAAAATATTAAACATATATTGTTATAAGTCTTAAACCTTAAGACGGCGGGAGTTGAATTACTTTCGCATAGGTAGCCAAATGCCTTGTCATCTTATTAGTGACGCGCATGATTCAATTCAAGAGATTCCTTCTGTCCCTATTTAAAACCTCACGGATATTAAAAATATTAAACATATATTGTTATAAGTCTTAAACCTTAAGACGGCGGGAGTTGAATTACTTTCGCATAGGTAGCCAAATGCCTCGTCATCTTATTAGTGACGCGCATGATTCAATTCAAGAGATTCCTTCTGTCCCTATTTAAAACCTCACGGATATTAAAAATATTAAACATATATTGTTATAAGTCTTAAACCTTAAGACGGCGGGAGTTGAATTACTTTCGCATAGGTAGCCAAATGCCTCGTCATCTTATTAGTGACGCGCATGATTCAATTCAAGAGATTCCTTCTGTCCCTATTTAAAACCTCACGGATATTAAAAATATTAAACATATATTGTTATAAGTCTTAAACCTTAAGACGGCGGGAGTTGAATTACTTTCGCATAGGTAGCCAAATGCCTCGTCATCTTATTAGTGACGCGCATGATTCAATTCAAGAGATTCCTTCTGTCCCTATTTAAAACCTCACGGATATTAAAAATATTAAACATATATTGTTATAAGTCTTAAACCTTAAGACGGCGGGAGTTGAATTACTTTCGCATAGGTAGCCAAATGCCTCGTCATCTTATTAGTGACGCGCATGATTCAATTCAAGAGATTCCTTCTGTCCCTATTTAAAACCTCACGGATATTAAAAATATTAAACATATATTGTTATAAGTCTTAAACCTTAAGACGGCGGGAGTTGAATTACTTTCGCATAGGTAGCCAAATGCCTCGTCATCTTATTAGTGACGCGCATGATTCAATTCAAGAGATTCCTTCTGTCCCTATTTAAAACCTCACGGATATTAAAAATATTAAACATATATTGTTATAAGTCTTAAACCTTAAGACGGCGGGAGTTGAATTACTTTCGCATAGGTAGCCAAATGCCTCGTCATCTTATTAGTGACGCGCATGATTCAATTCAAGAGATTCCTTCTGTCCCTATTTAAAACCTCACGGATATTAAAAATATTAAACATATATTGTTATAAGTCTTAAACCTTAAGACGGCGGGAGTTGAATTACTTTCGCATAGGTAGCCAAATGCCTCGTCATCTTATTAGTGACGCGCATGATTCAATTCAAGAGATTCCTTCTGTCCCTATTTAAAACCTCACGGATATTAAAAATATTAAACATATATTGTTATAAGTCTTAAACCTTAAGACGGCGGGAGTTGAATTACTTTCGCATAGGTAGCCAAATGCCTTGTCATCTTATTAGTGACGCGCATGATTCAATTCAAGAGATTCCTTCTGTCCCTATTTAAAACCTCACGGATATTAAAAATATTAAACATATATTGTTATAAGTCTTAAACCTTAAGACGGCGGGAGTTGAATTACTTTCGCATAGGTAGCCAAATGCCTCGTCATCTTATTAGTGACGCGCATGATTCAATTCAAGAGATTCCTTCTGTCCCTATTTAAAACCTCACGGATATTAAAAATATTAAACATATATTGTTATAAGTCTTAAACCTTAAGACGGCGGGAGTTGAATTACTTTCGCATAGGTAGCCAAATGCCTCGTCATCTTATTAGTGACGCGCATGATTCAATTCAAGAGATTCCTTCTGTCCCTATTTAAAACCTCACGGATATTAAAAATATTAAACATATATTGTTATAAGTCTTAAACCTTAAGACGGCGGGAGTTGAATTACTTTCGCATAGGTAGCCAAATGCCTCGTCATCTTATTAGTGACGCGCATGATTCAATTCAAGAGATTCCTTCTGTCCCTATTTAAAACCTCACGGATATTAAAAATATTAAACATATATTGTTATAAGTCTTAAACCTTAAGACGGCGGGAGTTGAATTACTTTCGCATAGGTAGCCAAATGCCTCGTCATCTTATTAGTGACGCGCATGATTCAATTCAAGAGATTCCTTCTGTCCCTATTTAAAACCTCACGGATATTAAAAATATTAAACATATATTGTTATAAGTCTTAAACCTTAAGACGGCGGGAGTTGAATTACTTTCGCATAGGTAGCCAAATGCCTCGTCATCTTATTAGTGACGCGCATGATTCAATTCAAGAGATTCCTTCTGTCCCTATTTAAAACCTCACGGATATTAAAAATATTAAACATATATTGTTATAAGTCTTAACCTTAAGACGGCGGGAGTTGAATTACTTTCGCATAGGTAGCCAAATGCCTTGTCATCTTATTAGTGACGCGCATGATTCAATTCAAGAGATTCCTTCTGTCCCTATTTAAAACCTCACGGATATTAAAAATATTAAACATATATTGTTATAAGTCTTAAACCTTAAGACGGCGGGAGTTGAATTACTTTCGCATAGGTAGCCAAATGCCTCGTCATCTTATTAGTGACGCGCATGATTCAATTCAAGAGATTCCTTCTGTCCCTATTTAAAACCTCACGGATATTAAAAATATTAAACATATATTGTTATAAGTCTTAAACCTTAAGACGGCGGGAGTTGAATTACTTTCGCATAGGTAGCCAAATGCCTCGTCATCTTATTAGTGACGCGCATGATTCAATTCAAGAGATTCCTTCTGTCCCTATTTAAAAACTCACGAATATTAAAAATATTAAAAATATTTTCATATGGATATGCAATCGTATGGATATCCAAATATGTGTGGGAAAGTCGTACTTCCTATACGATAAATGACCGGATTGACGAAACCGTGTTCAAAAAGGTATATAGGGTAGGTGGTGTTCGGCCTACCAATATAATATTAAAATAATATTATATTAAACAGAAGATCGCCAGTATTAATATATAAGCATATGGTTATGAATACATATGCATATAACATATATGAAAATATATGAATATATAAAAAAAATATATATGAATATGAAAATATTTATATGTATATGGAATATATGGTAGGTGATGATGTTAGCCTACCATATAATATATAATATAATAATTTAATTATATTATATTAAATATGGAAATATTAAAAATATATTAAAAATATTAAAAATATTTTCATATGGATATGCAATCGTATGGATATCCAAATATGTGTGGGAAAGTCATACTTCCCATACAATAAATGACCGGATTGACGAAACCGTGTTCAAAAAGGTATATAGGGTAGGTGGTGTTCAGCCTGCCAATATAATATTAAAATAATATTATATTAAACAGAAGACCGCCAGTATTAATATATGAGCATATGGTTATGAATACATATGCATATAACATATATGAAAATATATGAATATAAAAAAATATATATGGATATGAAAATATTTATATGTATATGAAATATATGGTAGGTGATGAGGATAGCCTACCATATAATATATAATATAATAATTTAATTATATTATATTAAATATGGAAATATTAAAAATATATTAAAAATATTAAAAATATTTTCATATGGATATGCAATCGTATGGATATCCAAATATGTGTGGGAAAGTCATACTTCCCATACAATAAATGACCGGATTGACGAAACCGTGTTCAAAAAGGTATATAGGGTAGGTGGTGTTCGGCCTACCAATATAATATTAAAATAATATTATATTAAACAGAAGACCGCCAGTATTAATATATGAGCATATGGTTATGAATACATATGCATATAACATATATGAAAATATATGAATATAAAAAATATATATGGATATGAAAATATTTATATGTATATGAAATATATGGTAGGTGATGGTGATAGCCTACCATATAATATATAATATAATAATTTAATTATATTATATTAAATATGGAAATATTAAAAATATATTAAAAATATTAAAAATATTTTCATATGGATATGCAATCGTATGGATATCCAAATATGTGTGGGAAAGTCATACTTCCCATACAATAAATGACCGGATTGACGAAACCGTGTTCAAAAAGGTATATAGGGTAGGTGGTGTTCGGCCTACCAATATAATATTAAAATAATATTATATTAAACAGAAGACCGCCAGTATTAATATATAAGCATATGGTTATGAATACATATGCATATAACATATATGAAAATATATGAATATAAAAAAATATATATGGATATGAAAATATTTATATGTATATGAAATATATGGTAGGTGATGGTGATAGCCTACCATATAATATATAATATAATAATTTAATTATATTATATTAAATATGGAAATATTAAAAATATATTAAAAATATTAAAAATATTTTCATATGGATATGCAATCGTATGGATATCCAAATATGTGTGGGAAAGTCATACTTCCCATACAATAAATGACCGGATTGACGAAACCGTGTTCAAAAAGGTATATAGGGTAGGTGGTGTTCAGCCTGCCAATATAATATTAAAATAATATTATATTAAACAGAAGACCGCCAGTATTAATATATGAGCATATGGTTATGAATACATATGCATATAACATATATGAAAATATATGAATATAAAAAAATATATATGGATATGAAAATATTTATATGTATATGAAATATATGGTAGGTGATGGGGATAGCCTACCATATAATATATAATATAATAATATTTATTATATTATAATAAATATGGAAATATTAAATTATTTTCATATGGATATGGATATGGATATGGATATGGATATACATATTCATATGGATATACTAAAATATACTGAAATATACCGATGAGTATATTTAGGTGAGGGTAAAAAGGCAAATAAATACCCAGCTTGACGAAAGTGTGTTCAAAAAGGTATATAGGGTAGGTGGTGTCGTCCTACCAATATAGTATATTATTTATATTATATGAATATACTAAAATACCGATGAGTATTTTTAGGTGAGGGAAAGAAGGCAAATAAATACCCAGCTTGACGAAAGTGTGGTCAAAAAGGTATATATGGTAGGTGGTGTAAGCCTATCTATATAATATAACATACTATATTATATATTATATATACACTATATTGTATACTTAGATAATATCGTTGAAGCGTCTACGTCTTATTATAAATTATAATTTGACAAGTTTCCAATTATTATCGTTAATTTCTGGTTCTAGGCAAATAAAAATTTCTTTTTATTATATCCTAGTAAGTATATGGAATTAAATTTAATTTCATATACGTATATGATAATAGTAGTAATATTATTATTATTATTATTGTATAAATAAATATGAATAAACTATATATATGAAAATATATAAATATATGAAAATTAAAAAGTGCTTAGTTTTATATCATATAAACTAGACTTTTATATACAAAGAAAATAAATTTTAAATTTATTATCAAAATACATATGCGATAATTTTATTATAAAATTAAGCAAATATATATATGTGAATATATACAAATTGTTGTATGTGAAAATATAAAGATATTTTAGAATTAAATATATGCATAATATTGTATTTTATTAAAAAAAATATTAAAGAAGGCTTATATAAATAAAAAGACCGCCCGCTCATATAAATACCCTAACACAAACGAGGGTTTAAGAAAAAGCCATGAAAAAAATATACCCTGAGGTGTATGCGTTGGGCACCCGAGGGATATATTATAAATATATATATATATATATATATATATTTTAATAAATGAACGAATATTGAATGCCATATAATAATTGGCCAAATTCGTTAATATTTTAATCTATACAAATATTTGCAGTGTTTATTTCTATATATATCAATATGAAAATGAAATATATCAAAGATATAAACATTATTCTGGTTGATCCTGCCAGTAGTTATATGCTTGTCTCAAAGATTAAGCCATGCATGTCTAAGTACACACGCATTAAAAGTGAAACCGCAAAAGGCTCATTATATCAGTTATGGTTCCTTAGATCGTTAACAGTTACTTGGATAACTGTGGTAATTCTAGAGCTAATACATGCAATTAAAACATGAACCTTATGGGACATGTGCTTTTATTAGGCTAAAACCAAGCGATCGCAAGATCGTTATATTGGTTGAACTCTAGATAACATGCAGATCGTATGGTCTTGTACCGACGACAGATCTTTCAAATGTCTGCCCTATCAACTTTTGATGGTAGTATCTAGGACTACCATGGTTGCAACGGGTAACGGGGAATCAGGGTTCGATTCCGGAGAGGGAGCCTGAGAAACGGCTACCACATCTAAGGAAGGCAGCAGGCGCGTAAATTACCCACTCCCAGCTCGGGGAGGTAGTGACGAAAAATAACAATACAGGACTCATATCCGAGGCCCTGTAATTGGAATGAGTACACTTTAAATCCTTTAACAAGGACCAATTGGAGGGCAAGTCTGGTGCCAGCAGCCGCGGTAATTCCAGCTCCAATAGCGTATATTAAAGTTGTTGCGGTTAAAACGTTCGTAGTTGAACTTGTGCTTCATACGGGTAGTACAACATACAATTGTAGTTAGTACTATACCTTTATGTATGTAAGCGTATTACCGGTGGAGTTCTTATATATGTTTAAATACTTGTATTTTTTCATATGTTCCTCCTATTTAAAAACCTGCATTAGTGCTCTTAAACGAGTGTTATTGTGGGCCGGTACAATTACTTTGAACAAATTAGAGTGCTTAAAGCAGGCTTCAAATGCCTGAATATTCTGTGCATGGGATAATGAAATAAGACCTCTGTCTGCTTCATGGTTTTCAGATCAAGAGGTAATGATTAATAGAAGCAGTTTGGGGGCAGTACTATTACGACGCGAGAGGTGAGCTTCTGCGACGGTCGTAAGACGAACGTAAGCGTAAGGCTTTGCCAACGATGCTTGCATCAATCAAGAGCGAAAGTTAGAGGTTCGAAGGCGATCAGATACCGCCCTAGTTCTAACCATAAACGATGCCAGCTAGCAATTGGGTGTAGCTACTTTTATGGCTCTCTCAGTCGCTTCCGGGAAACCAAAGCTTTTGGGCTCCGGGGGAAGTATGGTTGCAAAGCTGAAACTTAAAGGAATTGACGGAAGGGCACCACCAGGAGGGAGCCTGCGGCTTAATTTGACTCAACACGGGAAAACTTACCAGGTCCGAACATAAGTGGTGTAAGACAGATGATAGCTCTTTCTCGAATCTATGGTGGTGGTGCATGGCCGTTCTTAGTTCGTGGAGTGATTTGTATGGTTAATTCGATAACGAACGAGACTCAAATATATTAATAGATATCTTCAGGATTATGGTGTTAAGCTTATATAGCCTTCATTCATGGTAGCAGTAAAATGGTTATTGTGTTTGAATGTGTTTATATAAGTGGAGCCGTACCTGTTGGTTTGTCCCATTATAAGGATACTAGCTTCTTAAATGGACAAATTGCGTCTAGCA
>NW_027222968.1:42500-44698 GCF_030179905.1 Drosophila bipectinata | reverse complement strand
TGTTTCAAGACGGGTCCCGAAGTATCCTGAATCTTTCGCATTGTTAATAATACAAGTGCATATAATACAACACAAAATCAATGATAATTATGCCATTATATAATTTCCAAAAAATAAAGCACTTTATTCTTTTTTATCTATCAAAACTTTATTAAAATAATGACATTTATCCTATGTTAAAATGCAAGCATAATAATTTGAATAAACTATAAGTCATATTTTATGATAAATTATATATGTTAATAGATTACAATGTCCTTATATGGAAAAAATGCACACTATTTCTATAATATTATTTAAATATTATAACTTTAATGATGAATTTTCCATAATGGATATTCAGGTTCATCGGGCTTAACCTCTAAGCAGTTTCACGTACTATTTAACTCTCTATTCAGAGTTCTTTTCAACTTTCCCTCACGGTACTTGTTTACTATCGGTCTCATGGTTATATTTAGTTTTAGATGGAGTTTACCACCCACTTAGTGCTGCACTATCAAGCAACACGACTCTTTGGAAACATCATCTAGTAATCATTAACGTTATACGGGCCTGGCACCCTCTATGGGTAAATGGCCTCATTTAAGAAGGACTTAAATCGTTAATTTCTCATACTAGAATATTGACGCTCCATACACTGCATCTCACATTTGCCATATAGACAAAGTGACTTAGTGCTGAACTGATTTCTTTTCGCTCGCCGCTACTAAGAAAATCCTTGTTAGTTTCTTTTCCTCCCCTAATTAATATGCTAAATTCAGGGGGTAGTCCCATATGAGTTTCGTTTGGATACAGCAATGTATATATATATAAACAATATATCTCTCTTAAGAACAATATATTTGATATCTTATCCAATTTCGCGTCTTTAGATTAGAGACAATTCTAGTTAAAAAAAATTTAATTTTTTTTATGCTAGACATTTCTCAGTATTATTTGAATTGAAAAAAGAAAGAATTGTATATCTTCATTTTTTCTTTTATAAATATTTGAGATAATTGCTTTTATATTTAATATTATGAATATATAAATATATCCAATAATATACCATATGCATATCATTATAAAAATATATAATAATAAGCAACTTTATTAGCATAGTCTTACAACCCTCAACCATATGTAGTCCAAGCAGCACTATAAAATTAATTAAAGTACATAACAGCATGGACTGCGATATGCGTTCAAAATGTCGATGTTCATGTGTCCTGCAGTTCACACGATGACGCACAGTTTGCTGCGTTCTTCATCGACCCATGAGCCGAGTGATCCACCGCTTAGAGTTTTATAAATATATATAAATATACAATTCGTCAATTATGTTTTTATTGAAAGAAATTAAAAATACACCATTTAACTGGCATATATCAATTCCTTCAATAAAGTTATTTTTATACCTAAAATAATTGTTGCGAAATGTCTTAGTTTTATATAATCAATATAAATATAATTTATATTGTTTTAATATTATATAAAGCATTAACCTGTATATCAGGTACAACAATGTATATTTTAGGTGTTGCATTTATCAATGTATGCGCATAATTTAATATGAACAATACATCACGCAACGCATGTATATTAATTAAATATACACGCAATTTATATTCAATATATTCGTCTATATTTAAACATATAAAATATGTTTAATTTTTTGATATACCTAAAATAATTGTTGCGAAATGTCTTAGTTTTATATAATCAATATAAATATAATTTATATTGTTTTAATATTATATAAAGCATTAACCTGTATATCAGGTACAACAATGTATATTTTAGGTGTTGCATTTATCAATGTATGCGCATAATTTAATATGAACAATACATCACGCAACGCATGTATATTAATTAAATATACACGCAATTTATATTGAAGACAACAAATGGTCTATATATTCAATATAATATATATGTCTTTTATTTTTGGGTAATTTTTATTTATATATTTATATATAATAAATATTTTAATAACGGATAAGATTCATTCAATAATGATCCTTCCGCAGGTTCACCTACGGAAACCTTGTTACGACTTTTACTTCCTCTAAATAATCAAGTTCGGTCAACTTCTGCGAAACAACCGTAACACACAAGGCGTCACAGTGATCACGTCCGGAGACCTCACTAAATAATTCAATCGGTAGTAGCGACGGGCGGTGTGCACAAAGGGCAGGGACGTAATCAATGCGAGTTAA
>NW_027222968.1:25000-40000 GCF_030179905.1 Drosophila bipectinata | reverse complement strand
AATTTATAATAAGACGTAGACGCTTCAACGATATTATCTAAGTATACAATATAGTGTATATATAATATATAATATAGTATGTTATATTATATAGATAGGCTTACACCACCTACCATATATACCTTTTTGACCACACTTTCGTCAAGCTGGGTATTTATTTGCCTTCTTTCCCTCACCTAAAAATACTCATCGGTATTTTAGTATATTCATATAATATAAATAATATACTATATTGGTAGGACGACACCACCTACCCTATATACCTTTTTGAACACACTTTCGTCAAGCTGGGTATTTATTTGCCTTTTTACCCTCACCTAAATATACTCATCGGTATATTTCAGTATATTTTAGTATATCCATATGAATATGTATATCCATATCCATATCCATATCCATATCCATATGAAAATAATTTAATATTTCCATATTTATTATAATATAATAAATATTATTATATTATATATTATATGGTAGGCTATCCCCATCACCTACCATATATTTCATATACATATAAATATTTTCATATCCATATATATTTTTTTATATTCATATATTTTCATATATGTTATATGCATATGTATTCATAACCATATGCTCATATATTAATACTGGCGGTCTTCTGTTTAATATAATATTATTTTAATATTATATTGGCAGGCTGAACACCACCTACCCTATATACCTTTTTGAACACGGTTTCGTCAATCCGGTCATTTATTGTATGGGAAGTATGACTTTCCCACACATATTTGGATATCCATACGATTGCATATCCATATGAAAATATTTTTAATATTTTTAATATATTTTTAATATTTCCATATTTAATATAATATAATTAAATTATTATATTATATATTATATGGTAGGCTATCACCATCACCTACCATATATTTCATATACATATAAATATTTTCATATCCATATATATTTTTTTATATTCATATATTTTCATATATGTTATATGCATATGTATTCATAACCATATGCTTATATATTAATACTGGCGGTCTTCTGTTTAATATAATATTATTTTAATATTATATTGGTAGGCCGAACACCACCTACCCTATATACCTTTTTGAACACGGTTTCGTCAATCCGGTCATTTATTGTATGGGAAGTATGACTTTCCCACACATATTTGGATATCCATACGATTGCATATCCATATGAAAATATTTTTAATATTTTTAATATATTTTTAATATTTCCATATTTAATATAATATAATTAAATTATTATATTATATATTATATGGTAGGCTATCACCATCACCTACCATATATTTCATATACATATAAATATTTTCATATCCATATATATTTTTTTATATTCATATATTTTCATATATGTTATATGCATATGTATTCATAACCATATGCTCATATATTAATACTGGCGGTCTTCTGTTTAATATAATATTATTTTAATATTATATTGGTAGGCCGAACACCACCTACCCTATATACCTTTTTGAACACGGTTTCGTCAATCCGGTCATTTATTGTATGGGAAGTATGACTTTCCCACACATATTTGGATATCCATACGATTGCATATCCATATGAAAATATTTTTAATATTTTTAATATATTTTTAATATTTCCATATTTAATATAATATAATTAAATTATTATATTATATATTATATGGTAGGCTATCCTCATCACCTACCATATATTTCATATACATATAAATATTTTCATATCCATATATATTTTTTTATATTCATATATTTTCATATATGTTATATGCATATGTATTCATAACCATATGCTCATATATTAATACTGGCGGTCTTCTGTTTAATATAATATTATTTTAATATTATATTGGCAGGCTGAACACCACCTACCCTATATACCTTTTTGAACACGGTTTCGTCAATCCGGTCATTTATTGTATGGGAAGTATGACTTTCCCACACATATTTGGATATCCATACGATTGCATATCCATATGAAAATATTTTTAATATTTTTAATATATTTTTAATATTTCCATATTTAATATAATATAATTAAATTATTATATTATATATTATATGGTAGGCTAACATCATCACCTACCATATATTCCATATACATATAAATATTTTCATATTCATATATATTTTTTTTTATATATTCATATATTTTCATATATGTTATATGCATATGTATTCATAACCATATGCTTATATATTAATACTGGCGATCTTCTGTTTAATATAATATTATTTTAATATTATATTGGCAGGCTGAACACCACCTACCCTATATACCTTTTTGAACACGGTTTCGTCAATCCGGTCATTTATTGTATGGGAAGTATGACTTTCCCACACATATTTGGATATCCATACGATTGCATATCCATATGAAAATATTTTTAATATTTTTAATATATTTTTAATATTTCCATATTTAATATAATATAATTAAATTATTATATTATATATTATATGGTAGGCTAACATCATCACCTACCATATATTCCATATACATATAAATATTTTCATATTCATATATATTTTTTTTTATATATTCATATATTTTCATATATGTTATATGCATATGTATTCATAACCATATGCTTATATATTAATACTGGCGATCTTCTGTTTAATATAATATTATTTTAATATTATATTGGCAGGCTGAACACCACCTACCCTATATACCTTTTTGAACACGGTTTCGTCAATCCGGTCATTTATTGTATGGGAAGTATGACTTTCCCACACATATTTGGATATCCATACGATTGCATATCCATATGAAAATATTTTTAATATTTTTAATATATTTTTAATATTTCCATATTTAATATAATATAATTAAATTATTATATTATATATTATATGGTAGGCTATCACCATCACCTACCATATATTTCATATACATATAAATATTTTCATATCCATATATATTTTTTTATATTCATATATTTTCATATATGTTATATGCATATGTATTCATAACCATATGCTTATATATTAATACTGGCGGTCTTCTGTTTAATATAATATTATTTTAATATTATATTGGTAGGCCGAACACCACCTACCCTATATACCTTTTTGAACACGGTTTCGTCAATCCGGTCATTTATTGTATGGGAAGTATGACTTTCCCACACATATTTGGATATCCATACGATTGCATATCCATATGAAAATATTTTTAATATTTTTAATATATTTTTAATATTTCCATATTTAATATAATATAATTAAATTATTATATTATATATTATATGGTAGGCTATCACCATCACCTACCATATATTTCATATACATATAAATATTTTCATATCCATATATATTTTTTTATATTCATATATTTTCATATATGTTATATGCATATGTATTCATAACCATATGCTCATATATTAATACTGGCGGTCTTCTGTTTAATATAATATTATTTTAATATTATATTGGTAGGCCGAACACCACCTACCCTATATACCTTTTTGAACACGGTTTCGTCAATCCGGTCATTTATTGTATGGGAAGTATGACTTTCCCACACATATTTGGATATCCATACGATTGCATATCCATATGAAAATATTTTTAATATTTTTAATATATTTTTAATATTTCCATATTTAATATAATATAATTAAATTATTATATTATATATTATATGGTAGGCTATCCTCATCACCTACCATATATTTCATATACATATAAATATTTTCATATCCATATATATTTTTTTATATTCATATATTTTCATATATGTTATATGCATATGTATTCATAACCATATGCTCATATATTAATACTGGCGGTCTTCTGTTTAATATAATATTATTTTAATATTATATTGGCAGGCTGAACACCACCTACCCTATATACCTTTTTGAACACGGTTTCGTCAATCCGGTCATTTATTGTATGGGAAGTATGACTTTCCCACACATATTTGGATATCCATACGATTGCATATCCATATGAAAATATTTTTAATATTTTTAATATATTTTTAATATTTCCATATTTAATATAATATAATTAAATTATTATATTATATATTATATGGTAGGCTAACATCATCACCTACCATATATTCCATATACATATAAATATTTTCATATTCATATATATTTTTTTTTATATATTCATATATTTTCATATATGTTATATGCATATGTATTCATAACCATATGCTTATATATTAATACTGGCGATCTTCTGTTTAATATAATATTATTTTAATATTATATTGGTAGGCCGAACACCACCTACCCTATATACCTTTTTGAACACGGTTTCGTCAATCCGGTCATTTATCGTATAGGAAGTACGACTTTCCCACACATATTTGGATATCCATACGATTGCATATCCATATGAAAATATTTTTAATATTTTTAATATTCGTGAGTTTTTAAATAGGGACAGAAGGAATCTCTTGAATTGAATCATGCGCGTCACTAATAAGATGACGAGGCATTTGGCTACCTATGCGAAAGTAATTCAACTCCCGCCGTCTTAAGGTTTAAGACTTATAACAATATATGTTTAATATTTTTAATATCCGTGAGGTTTTAAATAGGGACAGAAGGAATCTCTTGAATTGAATCATGCGCGTCACTAATAAGATGACGAGGCATTTGGCTACCTATGCGAAAGTAATTCAACTCCCGCCGTCTTAAGGTTTAAGACTTATAACAATATATGTTTAATATTTTTAATATCCGTGAGGTTTTAAATAGGGACAGAAGGAATCTCTTGAATTGAATCATGCGCGTCACTAATAAGATGACGAGGCATTTGGCTACCTATGCGAAAGTAATTCAACTCCCGCCGTCTTAAGGTTTAAGACTTATAACAATATATGTTTAATATTTTTAATATCCGTGAGGTTTTAAATAGGGACAGAAGGAATCTCTTGAATTGAATCATGCGCGTCACTAATAAGATGACGAGGCATTTGGCTACCTATGCGAAAGTAATTCAACTCCCGCCGTCTTAAGGTTTAAGACTTATAACAATATATGTTTAATATTTTTAATATCCGTGAGGTTTTAAATAGGGACAGAAGGAATCTCTTGAATTGAATCATGCGCGTCACTAATAAGATGACAAGGCATTTGGCTACCTATGCGAAAGTAATTCAACTCCCGCCGTCTTAAGGTTTAAGACTTATAACAATATATGTTTAATATTTTTAATATCCGTGAGGTTTTAAATAGGGACAGAAGGAATCTCTTGAATTGAATCATGCGCGTCACTAATAAGATGACGAGGCATTTGGCTACCTATGCGAAAGTAATTCAACTCCCGCCGTCTTAAGGTTTAAGACTTATAACAATATATGTTTAATATTTTTAATATCCGTGAGGTTTTAAATAGGGACAGAAGGAATCTCTTGAATTGAATCATGCGCGTCACTAATAAGATGACGAGGCATTTGGCTACCTATGCGAAAGTAATTCAACTCCCGCCGTCTTAAGGTTTAAGACTTATAACAATATATGTTTAATATTTTTAATATCCGTGAGGTTTTAAATAGGGACAGAAGGAATCTCTTGAATTGAATCATGCGCGTCACTAATAAGATGACAAGGCATTTGGCTACCTATGCGAAAGTAATTCAACTCCCGCCGTCTTAAAGTTTAAGACTTATAACAATATAAATGAAAAATATTATTTTCATTTTTCACGTCACTAATAAGATGACGAGGCATTTGGCTACCTAAACGAAAGTAATTCATCTTCCGCCGTTATAAGGTTTAAGACTTATAACAATATAAATGAAAAATATTATTTTCATTTTTCACGTCACTAATAAGATGACGAGGCATTTGGCTACCTATGCGAAAGTAATTCAACTCCCGCCGTCTTAAAGTTTAAGACTTATAACAATATAAATGAAAAATATTATTTTCATTTTTCACGTCACTATTAAGATGACGAGGCATTTGGCTACCTAAACGAAAGTAATTCATCTTCCGCCGTTATAAGGTTTAAGACTTATAACAATATAAATGAAAAATATTATTTTCATTTTTCACGTCACTAATAAGATGACGAGGCATTTGGCTACCTATGCGAAAGTAATTCAACTCCCGCCGTCTTAAAGTTTAAGACTTATAACAATATAAATGAAAAATATTATTTTCATTTTTCACGTCACTAATAAGATGACGAGGCATTTGGCTACCTATGCGAAAGTAATTCAACTCCCGCCGTCTTAAGGTTTAAGACTTATAACAATATATGTTTAATATTTTTAATATCCGTGAGGTTTTAAATAGGGACAGAAGGAATCTCTTGAATTGAATCATGCGCGTCACTAATAAGATGACGAGGCATTTGGCTACCTATGCGAAAGTAATTCAACTCCCGCCGTCTTAAGGTTTAAGACTTATAACAATATATGTTTAATATTTTTAATATCCGTGAGGTTTTAAATAGGGACAGAAGGAATCTCTTGAATTGAATCATGCGCGTCACTAATAAGATGACGAGGCATTTGGCTACCTATGCGAAAGTAATTCAACTCCCGCCGTCTTAAAGTTTAAGACTTATAACAATATAAATGAAAAATATTATTTTCATTTTTCACGTCACTAATAAGATGACGAGGCATTTGGCTACCTAAAAGAAAGTAATTCATCTTCCGCCGTTATAAGGTTTAAGACTTATAACAATATAAATGAAAAATATTATTTTCATTTTTCACGTCACTAATAAGATGACGAGGCATTTGGCTACCTAAACGAAAGTAATTCAACTCCCGCCGTCTTAAGGTTTAAGACTTATAACAATATAAATGAAAAATATTATTTTCATTTTTCACGTCACTAATAAGATGACGAAACAGTTAGTAGGCCACAATTAGTAGGGAAACGTGGACAACCCGTGATAAATCCTTATATGCTTTCTTAGATATAGCATATAAAGATTTTTTATACTAAATATACATATTTACACATGCATATTTACATTTTTTTTATATTTCGAATCATCAAGCAAAGGATAAGCTTCAGTGGATCGCAGTATGGCAGCTGCTCAACCACTTACAACACCTTGCCCGTTACAAAAGTCGTTTACAATTGATTCTAGGCTTTGTCATTGTATTAAATAATGTTTTCATATGTAACTAGCATGGCATCAGGTGATCAAAGATCCTCCCAATTTACTATGTTACAAATTACATTGGCATCACATCCATTGTCGTTTAAAATATAAATAATAAACTTTAAATGGTTTAGAAGCCATACAATGCAAATTGCCCCTTATTTATCATTGCAGTCCAGCACGGATACGACCTTAGAGGCGTTCAGGCATAATCCAACGGACGTAGCGTCATACCACTGTTCGCTCGAACAAGTATTGTGCCATTGGTCCGTACCTGCGGTTCCTCTCGTACTACGCAGGAATGCTGTCGCAACAACGTTTTGTCATTAGTAGGGTAAAACTAACCTGTCTCACGACGGTCTAAACCCAGCTCACGTTCCCTTGCATGGGTGAACAATCCAACGCTTGGTGAATTTTGCTTCACAATGATAGGAAGAGCCGACATCGAAGGATCAAAAAGCGACGTCGCTATGAACGCTTGGCCGCCACAAGCCAGTTATCCCTATGGTAACTTTTCTGACACCTCTTGTTAAAAACTCTTTAAACCAAAAGGATCGATAGGCCGAGCTTTTGCTGTCCCTGTGTGTACTGAACACCGAGATCAAGTCAGCATTTGCCCTTTTGCTCTATGTGTGGTTTCTGTCCGCACTGAGCTGGCCTTGGGACACCTCCGTTATTATTTGAGAGATGTACCGCCCCAGTCAAACTCCCTACCTGGCAATGTCCTTGAATTGGATCATACCTGAGTAATTGGAGTTATACCAAATTTTCAAATCGATAATACATGAATGCATCTCTCATTAAAGAATTTGTTTGCGATTATATAACAAACTCGTGATACTTTGATCAAGAAGCTTGCATCAAAACCCAATACCATAAGATATAATAAATATATCCGTATAATGGCTAGGAAATGATACACGTTCCATTTAATCAAGTAAGTAAGGAAACAATAAGAGTAGTGGTATTTCATTGTCGATACCAAACCGAAGTCTAATATCTCCCACTTATTCTACACCTCTTATGTCTCCTTACACTGCCAGATTAGAGTCAAGCTCAAAAGGGTCTTCTTTCCCCGCTAATTATTCCAAGCCCGTTCCCTTGGCTGTGGTTTCGCTAGATAGTAGATAGGGACAGAAGGAATCTCGTTAATCCATTCATGCGCGTCACTAATTAGATGACGAGGCATTTGGCTATTTTTTTTTTTTTTTTTGTTCGCTAAGGATCGTAAAAATCTTCAAAAGATACACACTCAGGTTATGATGTTATTTAGCCAATAAGAGTGTGCATGCACGATTCATCTTGTGGGTTCATACGACCCAGAAGACGCCTACGTACTAAAAACCGCCTCGTTTTTAAGCGAATTTTATGCCGTTTTTAGATGTTATGCTACGGCAGCAAGCTTTTAATATGAACGTGATGCATGACTAAGTCCAATCACGCGTGTATCCCGACAGATACATGAATTGTCGCCAACTCCAGAGACCACCACTGATTACCCGGACACTAATGATATGACTATCACTAGTGCTGAGGAGGTCTGAAGCAATCAGCCGTTTTACCGACTGACCGCTCCATATTCCTCTCCAGTTCACAGTGGCGGAATGGAACTCAACAACATGTTGCGAGCCGAAAAGTCTCCGCAAATTTGTCCGTATGTCCGGTGTCTCGTACTTCTCGACTTTGCGCTGATGCGCTTGGTCGAGAGAATGTCCGTCGGTCACTACCTGCGCGTCAATCACATAAATGTGATTTTGTCGGATAGCTACCAGGTCGGGTTTATTCAATCCGGTCTCGCCCTGCAGACTTGGTTCAACATGAACGACGCAGCCTTTCCTCTCAAGTCCCCGCTTGATTAGATTTACTACGCCGTCGTGCCGAGCTATCCTCCTCCCATGAGTACGATAGCATTGCTGCAAGATGTGGTTTGTTGTTTCGGGAGCATCACATCCTGCACGGCACCGTCTTCCCAATTCGTGCCTTCCCCTCGTGGTACGAGACCTTGAGGGTAGGGCATTTATCCGCAGTTTGATTCCTTCTGTATATTCCCTTCCTGTTAGCAAACGCGTGGGTTGGACAACCCATCCGTGTTGCGGAGCAAAACGCTCTGCTTCACGGAGCCCGCCACCATCAACAGACATGTGCAACCTATTTGCCAAGTACGAATCTACCTGTAGACGGGTTAACAACTCTTGACTTCCAGCCTGAAGCCTATCCCGGGCCCTCCGCATTTCGTCTTCCACGAAAGAGCTGGCTACCTCGGATTGCTCGAGGTGAGGCCATTTTATACTGCTCAATCGCTTCAAACGAAGCATCGGTGCTATCCATCTCAACGATGGTAACCCGAGACCCCCACTTCTGTGGGGGGCAT
Source organism: Drosophila bipectinata (assembly GCF_030179905.1). Taxonomy (NCBI): domain Eukaryota; kingdom Metazoa; phylum Arthropoda; class Insecta; order Diptera; family Drosophilidae; genus Drosophila; species Drosophila bipectinata. The sequence continues at coordinate 30,545 of NW_027222968.1, read as the reverse complement.
GGAAAAAAGAAGTTGGTACGTCTACCGGAAGCCTCAACCACTTCCGTGCGGTATATCGAACCAATGTGTCAAATTTCTTCAGAACGCCTATCGTCACACTCCCAAGGGTCAGCTTGTGATAGAGTTGTGGGATAAGGACAGTCCGAAGGGCAAATAACTTCTGCTGTGGCTTCAGGGGGGCCCGAGTCAATCTCAACAGCTTCGGTTGCAACTCCTCAGCTGGATTGTACCGGACCCGCCCATCCGCAGTGAATTTAATCCCTAAATACTTCCACTCGTCAGTGCGCTTCAGTGAAGGAACCTCGCGCTCCCCAATCAAAAAGCTCCGCCGTTCCACGACAGTACACTTTTGCTTGGCTTGCCCCTTTATGCTGACAGTGAAACACTTGTCAGTGTTAAGGGTGAGGCCCACAGAGGAGAGAAAGCCAACTGTGGTGTCCAACAATTTCTGAAGGCCCATCGGAGTTTCCGCAAAAAGGACTATATCATCTGCGAACGCAGCCGCATTTGTCATAGCGTTTCCGACTTTGGCACCAATCTCACTGGGTAAGGACCTAAGTAACCGGTCAATGACCAGATTAAATAGTATGGGAGACAAAGGGTCACCCTGCTTGACGCCTCTTGCAGGAATGAACTCCCTTGAAACCCACCCGTTCCCAGTTAGCATTGTGCCGCCGCCCTCGTACGAATTCCGTATGTAGTTGATTAGTCCTTGTGGGGCACCATACGAAGCCAATGTGTTGTAGACCGCTTTGTGAGCTACCGCATCAAAGGCTTTACTAACATCGAGGGTCCCGATGTAGCACGATTTAAATCGCTTATGATGTTCCCTTAGAACTAAATCAACAATCGTCGTATTGTCAGCACACCCATCGGTCGGTAGGAACCCTCGCTGACGCGAATCCCAGTTGACTGCACTAATCAACCGGGCTGCCAAAATGGCATTTAGTTGCCTAACCAAAACCGAGGGGACTGAAATAGGACGATAGTCTTGCGGACGACTTGCCGTCGCCATCTTCGGGATGAAGATGGTTCTGGCCAGACGGATGGAGTACGGAAGTCTCCCACACCAGAGAATTAAGTTCATTATGCGTAGCATAATGCCATCGGGGATACTCCTGGCAGTTCTTGGAGTAATCCCGTCCGGGCCTGGAGAACCTGATAATTTGACCTTATGGGCCCTAAGATCGCGCTGGTTCACAGCGGACCATACTCTCTCCAACGAATGTTCCATGTGGAACGAGGCGTGTTCGATGGAGCTTGAGCTAGGCGTGGTCATTATCTGTTTCCAATATGGCTCCATAATTTCCTGGGGTGGCTGCACCGACTCGTCAGCGCCCTCCAGCAGGGACTTTATGCATCTTCCCGGATGTTTATCCCAGTTACGCTGAACCCTAGCGTACTGCTGCCTTCTACGCTGTCTCATATTTCGAGGCTCCGTTCGGGGCCTCGTCAGAATGTGCGGTTCATTCCGTGGCGGAAAAATTTCCATGAGATAGCAAGATAAACTTTGGAGAGTGGTTTCCTGTCCCGAGACCTGCGCATTATCTACGATAGTTTGCAGGACCTCGGCTCTCCACCGGGAATCGCATACTACTGGGGCATAGCCCTGTAGTACCCTGAGGATTTCGCTGTTCGTCTGTTCGTGTGGTCTGATTGGTCCCGAAGATGATGTTGATACTCGTCGGTTTTGCTCGCTATTACTAGGGCGGCGCTGTGAGGTATTCGACTCTAATGCTTCTGGGGTGGGAACAGATTGCCCTCTTATCTGTTCCAGTTTTGCCTTATATTCACCCCTCTTCCGATATGAAGAAATTGCATCGGAACTGCGGTGTGTAAAAATTTCCGCTAGCTTTTTATTTAGATGTCGAATACCACTTGCTGCAAGCTCGACCTCCTTTCTCGCCATCATCAACGTTTCTTCCTCTGACCACCTCGCTTTTTTATCAACACGAAGACGTTGTGTATCAAGTTCGTCTTTGTGTCGATGTGACATGTGGACGCCCAAACCCCTCTTGGAGTTGAACGACATTCCACATATCGTGCAGGGCACCCGACCTGAAAGGTTAACCGCTGCACCTCGTTCATACTGGTTGCTAGCATCCAGACTAGTAGCCGTGGACTCTCCTCTTCCTATTATATCATCAATTATCCGAGGCTCGTTGTTAGTTTCTGCACCAATATGTTTTTAAGGGGTCCAAGGGGCTGGTAACCCCAGGGACCCCTCCGCCGCTCAAATCAGCTACCAGCAAAAGCTAGTACCCAGAGAATACCACGAGGAGGTTTTGAGTCGACTTGACTTGATCGTATGATTTACGAGTTACGGAATTGCACCCACTCTACGCGATCAAATCCAATTCTCCAATTGGATTGGAGAATTACTCCCGCCGTTGACCCGCGCTTACTCCCGCCGTTGACCCGCGCTTACTTGAATTTCTTCACTTTGACATTCAGAGCACTGGGCAGAAATCACATTGTGTCAACACCCGCTAGGGCCATCACAATGCTTTGTTTTAATTAGACAGTCGGATTCCCCAAGTCCGTGCCAGTTCTGAATTGATTGTTAATTGATAATCGTTATAATTAATAAGAACTAATTGGTTTGACCCAACTAGTATTCTTAAAAATTTTAGCAAGAAAGTTCCACAATTGGATACGTAACTAAACTATCCGGGGAACAAGTTACAACCATAAATGATTATAACTCTATTTACCCAGAACGAGCACATAAACCATATTATTGTTTCCCAATCAAGCCCGACTATCTCAATCTTCAGAGCCAATCCTTATCCCGAAGTTACGGATCTAATTTGCCGACTTCCCTTACCTACATTATTCTATCGACTAGAGACTCTTCACCTTGGAGACCAGCTGCGGATATTGGTACGGCCTGTTGAGAAGTTTGCGTATCCCCACCATAAATTTTCAAGGTCCGAGGAGAAAATATCGACACAACAGTATATGTCATGCTCTTCTAGCCCATCTACCATATCTCTCTGCGAAAGACTTCCATGGTAGTACGACTATAAAACAGAAAAGAAAACTCTTCCGATATCTCTCGACGGCTTCTTTATGGTCGTTCCTGTTGCCAGGATGAGCACGAGGCCCATATTTAATAACAAACGGATACTCAACAGGTTACGGAATTGGAACCGTATTCCCTTTCGTTCAAAATTATTCAAGTATATAATTTTCACAATAATTGTAATATTTATTTTTACTTGAAAATTTTCGGCTTTCGCCTTGAACTTAGGACCGACTAACTCGTGATCAACCACTGTTCACACGAAACCCTTCTCCACTTCAGTCCTCCAAGGTCTCATTCGATTATTTGCTACTACCACCAAGATCTGTACCAATAGCAGCTCCATGCAGGCTTACGCCAAACACTTCTACGCATACCATTGTACCTTCCTACTCACTAAAGTTTCAAAATTTATATTACAAGTAATATAAATCATCTACTTTAGCGGTAATGTATAGGTATACAACTTAAGCGCCATCCATTTTAAGGGCTAGTTGCTTCGGCAGGTGAGTTGTTACACACTCCTTAGCGGATTTCGACTTCCATGATCACCGTCCTGCTGTTTTAAGCAACCAACGCCTTTCATGGTTTCTGCATGAGTTGTTAATTTGGGCACCGTAACATTACGTTTGGTTCATCCCACAGCGCCAGTTCTGCTTACCAAAAGTGGCCCACTGGGCACATTATATCATAACCTTAAACTTCATATCAAGAAAGTTAAGGTTCTTACCCATTTAAAGTTTGAGAATAGGTTAAGATCGTTTCGACCCTAAGGCCTCTAATCATTCGCTTTACCAGATAAGATTATTTTATATAACATTAAAATGCACCAGCTATCCTGAGGGAAACTTCGGAAGGAACCAGCTACTAGATGGTTCGATTGGTCTTTCGCCCCTATACTCAATTCTGACAATCGATTTGCACGTCAGAACTGTTTCGGTCTTCCATCAGGGTTTCCCCTGACTTCAACCTGATCAAGTATAGTTCACCATCTTTCGGGTCACAGCATATCTGCTCAAGGTACGTTCCAGTTAGAGGCATAAATAATATAAATATTATTATACATAACTATATAGAACGCCCCGGGATTGTGTTAATTAACTATAAAATAGTTAAAAAACTAATCCCATTAATAGTCAAGTTAATTACGCTATTAGGTTTATATCCCAATAACTTGCACATATGTTAGACTCCTTGGTCCGTGTTTCAAGACGGGTCCCGAAGGTATCCTGAATCTTTCGCATTGTTAATCATACAAGTGCATATAATAAACACAAAAATCAATGATAATTATGCCATTATATAATTCCGAAAAATTAACGCACTGTATTCTTATTAATCTATCAACACTTTATCAAATTAATGACATTTATCCTATGTTAAAATGCAAGCATAATAATTTGAATAAACTATAAGTCATATTTTATGATAAATTATATATGTTAATAGATTACAATGTCCTTATATGGAAAAAATGCACACTATTTCTATAATATTATTTAAATATTATAACTTTAATGATGAATTTTCCATAATGGATATTCAGGTTCATCGGGCTTAACCTCTAAGCAGTTTCACGTACTATTTAACTCTCTATTCAGAGTTCTTTTCAACTTTCCCTCACGGTACTTGTTTACTATCGGTCTCATGGTTATATTTAGTTTTAGATGGAGTTTACCACCCACTTAGTGCTGCACTATCAAGCAACACGACTCTTTGGAAACATCATCTAGTAATCATTAACGTTATACGGGCCTGGCACCCTCTATGGGTAAATGGCCTCATTTAAGAAGGACTTAAATCGTTAATTTCTCATACTAGAATATTGACGCTCCATACACTGCATCTCACATTTGCCATATAGACAAAGTGACTTAGTGCTGAACTGATTTCTTTTCGCTCGCCGCTACTAAGAAAATCCTTGTTAGTTTCTTTTCCTCCCCTAATTAATATGCTTAAATTCAGGGGGTAGTCCCATATGAGTTGAGGTTGTATAAAGCAATGTATATATATATAAACAATATATCTCTATGAAGAACAATATATTTGATATATTTTCAATTTTCGCATCTTTAAATAAGAGACAATTCTAGTTAAAAAAAATTTAATTTTTTTTATGCTAGACATTTCTCAGTATTATTTGAATTGAAAAAAGAAAGAATTGTATATCTTCATTTTTTCTTTTATAAATATTTGAGATAATTGCTTTTATATTTAATATTATGAATATATAAATATATCCAATAATATACCATATGCATATCATTATAAAAATATATAATAATAAGCAACTTTATTAGCATAGTCTTACAACCCTCAACCATATGTAGTCCAAGCAGCACTATAAAATTAATTAAAGTACATAACAGCATGGACTGCGATATGCGTTCAAAATGTCGATGTTCATGTGTCCTGCAGTTCACACGATGACGCACAGTTTGCTGCGTTCTTCATCGACCCATGAGCCGAGTGATCCACCGCTTAGAGTTTTATAAATATATATAAATATACAATTCGTCA
>NW_027222968.1:0-22500 GCF_030179905.1 Drosophila bipectinata | reverse complement strand
ATGTATTAGCTCTAGAATTACCACAGTTATCCAAGTAACTGTTAACGATCTAAGGAACCATAACTGATATAATGAGCCTTTTGCGGTTTCACTTTTAATGCGTGTGTACTTAGACATGCATGGCTTAATCTTTGAGACAAGCATATAACTACTGGCAGGATCAACCAGAATAATGTTTATATCTTTGATATATTTCATTTTCATATTGATATATAGAAAATAAATATTGCAAATATTTGTATAAATTAAAATATTAACGAATTTGGCCAATTATTATATGGCATTCAATATTCGTTCATTTATTAAAATATATATATATATATATATATTTATAATATATCCCTCGGGTGCCCAACGCATACACCTCAGGGTATATTTTTTTCATGGCTTTTTCTTAAACCCTCGTTTGTGTTAGGGTATTTATATGAGCGGGCGGTCTTTTTATTTATATAAGCCTTCTTTAATATTTTTTTTAATAAAATACAATATTATGCATATATTTAATTCTAAAATATCTTTATATTTTCACATACAACAATTTGTATATATTCACATATATATATTTGCTTAATTTTATAATAAAATTATCGCATATGTATTTTGATAATAAATTTAAAATTTATTTTCTTTGTATATAAAAGTCTAGTTTTATATGATATAAAACTAAGCACTTTTTAATTTTCATATATTTATATATTTTCATATATATAGTTTATTCATATTTATTTATACAATAATAATAATAATAATATTACTACTATTATCATATACGTATATGAAATTAAATTTAATTCCATATACTTACTAGGATATAATAAAAAGAAATTTTTATTTGCCTAGAACCAGAAATTAACGATAATAATTGGAAACTTGTCAAATTATAATTTATAATAAGACGTAGACGCTTCAACGATATTATCTAAGTATACAATATAGTGTATATATAATATATAATATAGTATGTTATATTATATAGATAGGCTTACACCACCTACCATATATACCTTTTTGACCACACTTTCGTCAAGCTGGGTATTTATTTGCCTTCTTTCCCTCACCTAAAAATACTCATCGGTATTTTAGTATATTCATATAATATAAATAATATACTATATTGGTAGGACGACACCACCTACCCTATATACCTTTTTGAACACACTTTCGTCAAGCTGGGTATTTATTTGCCTTTTTACCCTCACCTAAATATACTCATCGGTATATTTCAGTATATTTTAGTATATCCATATGAATATGTATATCCATATCCATATCCATATCCATATCCATATGAAAATAATTTAATATTTCCATATTTATTATAATATAATAAATATTATTATATTATATATTATATGGTAGGCTATCCCCATCACCTACCATATATTTCATATACATATAAATATTTTCATATCCATATATATTTTTTTATATTCATATATTTTCATATATGTTATATGCATATGTATTCATAACCATATGCTCATATATTAATACTGGCGGTCTTCTGTTTAATATAATATTATTTTAATATTATATTGGCAGGCTGAACACCACCTACCCTATATACCTTTTTGAACACGGTTTCGTCAATCCGGTCATTTATTGTATGGGAAGTATGACTTTCCCACACATATTTGGATATCCATACGATTGCATATCCATATGAAAATATTTTTAATATTTTTAATATATTTTTAATATTTCCATATTTAATATAATATAATTAAATTATTATATTATATATTATATGGTAGGCTATCACCATCACCTACCATATATTTCATATACATATAAATATTTTCATATCCATATATATTTTTTTATATTCATATATTTTCATATATGTTATATGCATATGTATTCATAACCATATGCTTATATATTAATACTGGCGGTCTTCTGTTTAATATAATATTATTTTAATATTATATTGGTAGGCCGAACACCACCTACCCTATATACCTTTTTGAACACGGTTTCGTCAATCCGGTCATTTATTGTATGGGAAGTATGACTTTCCCACACATATTTGGATATCCATACGATTGCATATCCATATGAAAATATTTTTAATATTTTTAATATATTTTTAATATTTCCATATTTAATATAATATAATTAAATTATTATATTATATATTATATGGTAGGCTATCACCATCACCTACCATATATTTCATATACATATAAATATTTTCATATCCATATATATTTTTTTATATTCATATATTTTCATATATGTTATATGCATATGTATTCATAACCATATGCTCATATATTAATACTGGCGGTCTTCTGTTTAATATAATATTATTTTAATATTATATTGGTAGGCCGAACACCACCTACCCTATATACCTTTTTGAACACGGTTTCGTCAATCCGGTCATTTATTGTATGGGAAGTATGACTTTCCCACACATATTTGGATATCCATACGATTGCATATCCATATGAAAATATTTTTAATATTTTTAATATATTTTTAATATTTCCATATTTAATATAATATAATTAAATTATTATATTATATATTATATGGTAGGCTATCCTCATCACCTACCATATATTTCATATACATATAAATATTTTCATATCCATATATATTTTTTTATATTCATATATTTTCATATATGTTATATGCATATGTATTCATAACCATATGCTCATATATTAATACTGGCGGTCTTCTGTTTAATATAATATTATTTTAATATTATATTGGCAGGCTGAACACCACCTACCCTATATACCTTTTTGAACACGGTTTCGTCAATCCGGTCATTTATTGTATGGGAAGTATGACTTTCCCACACATATTTGGATATCCATACGATTGCATATCCATATGAAAATATTTTTAATATTTTTAATATATTTTTAATATTTCCATATTTAATATAATATAATTAAATTATTATATTATATATTATATGGTAGGCTAACATCATCACCTACCATATATTCCATATACATATAAATATTTTCATATTCATATATATTTTTTTTTATATATTCATATATTTTCATATATGTTATATGCATATGTATTCATAACCATATGCTTATATATTAATACTGGCGATCTTCTGTTTAATATAATATTATTTTAATATTATATTGGTAGGCCGAACACCACCTACCCTATATACCTTTTTGAACACGGTTTCGTCAATCCGGTCATTTATCGTATAGGAAGTACGACTTTCCCACACATATTTGGATATCCATACGATTGCATATCCATATGAAAATATTTTTAATATTTTTAATATTCGTGAGTTTTTAAATAGGGACAGAAGGAATCTCTTGAATTGAATCATGCGCGTCACTAATAAGATGACGAGGCATTTGGCTACCTATGCGAAAGTAATTCAACTCCCGCCGTCTTAAGGTTTAAGACTTATAACAATATATGTTTAATATTTTTAATATCCGTGAGGTTTTAAATAGGGACAGAAGGAATCTCTTGAATTGAATCATGCGCGTCACTAATAAGATGACGAGGCATTTGGCTACCTATGCGAAAGTAATTCAACTCCCGCCGTCTTAAGGTTTAAGACTTATAACAATATATGTTTAATATTTTTAATATCCGTGAGGTTTTAAATAGGGACAGAAGGAATCTCTTGAATTGAATCATGCGCGTCACTAATAAGATGACGAGGCATTTGGCTACCTATGCGAAAGTAATTCAACTCCCGCCGTCTTAAGGTTTAAGACTTATAACAATATATGTTTAATATTTTTAATATCCGTGAGGTTTTAAATAGGGACAGAAGGAATCTCTTGAATTGAATCATGCGCGTCACTAATAAGATGACAAGGCATTTGGCTACCTATGCGAAAGTAATTCAACTCCCGCCGTCTTAAAGTTTAAGACTTATAACAATATAAATGAAAAATATTATTTTCATTTTTCACGTCACTATTAAGATGACGAGGCATTTGGCTACCTAAACGAAAGTAATTCATCTTCCGCCGTTATAAGGTTTAAGACTTATAACAATATAAATGAAAAATATTATTTTCATTTTTCACGTCACTAATAAGATGACGAGGCATTTGGCTACCTATGCGAAAGTAATTCAACTCCCGCCGTCTTAAAGTTTAAGACTTATAACAATATAAATGAAAAATATTATTTTCATTTTTCACGTCACTAATAAGATGACGAGGCATTTGGCTACCTATGCGAAAGTAATTCAACTCCCGCCGTCTTAAGGTTTAAGACTTATAACAATATATGTTTAATATTTTTAATATCCGTGAGGTTTTAAATAGGGACAGAAGGAATCTCTTGAATTGAATCATGCGCGTCACTAATAAGATGACGAGGCATTTGGCTACCTATGCGAAAGTAATTCAACTCCCGCCGTCTTAAGGTTTAAGACTTATAACAATATATGTTTAATATTTTTAATATCCGTGAGGTTTTAAATAGGGACAGAAGGAATCTCTTGAATTGAATCATGCGCGTCACTAATAAGATGACGAGGCATTTGGCTACCTATGCGAAAGTAATTCAACTCCCGCCGTCTTAAGGTTTAAGACTTATAACAATATATGTTTAATATTTTTAATATCCGTGAGGTTTTAAATAGGGACAGAAGGAATCTCTTGAATTGAATCATGCGCGTCACTAATAAGATGACGAGGCATTTGGCTACCTATGCGAAAGTAATTCAACTCCCGCCGTCTTAAGGTTTAAGACTTATAACAATATATGTTTAATATTTTTAATATCCGTGAGGTTTTAAATAGGGACAGAAGGAATCTCTTGAATTGAATCATGCGCGTCACTAATAAGATGACAAGGCATTTGGCTACCTATGCGAAAGTAATTCAACTCCCGCCGTCTTAAGGTTTAAGACTTATAACAATATATGTTTAATATTTTTAATATCCGTGAGGTTTTAAATAGGGACAGAAGGAATCTCTTGAATTGAATCATGCGCGTCACTAATAAGATGACGAGGCATTTGGCTACCTATGCGAAAGTAATTCAACTCCCGCCGTCTTAAGGTTTAAGACTTATAACAATATATGTTTAATATTTTTAATATCCGTGAGGTTTTAAATAGGGACAGAAGGAATCTCTTGAATTGAATCATGCGCGTCACTAATAAGATGACGAGGCATTTGGCTACCTATGCGAAAGTAATTCAACTCCCGCCGTCTTAAGGTTTAAGACTTATAACAATATATGTTTAATATTTTTAATATCCGTGAGGTTTTAAATAGGGACAGAAGGAATCTCTTGAATTGAATCATGCGCGTCACTAATAAGATGACGAGGCATTTGGCTACCTATGCGAAAGTAATTCAACTCCCGCCGTCTTAAGGTTTAAGACTTATAACAATATATGTTTAATATTTTTAATATCCGTGAGGTTTTAAATAGGGACAGAAGGAATCTCTTGAATTGAATCATGCGCGTCACTAATAAGATGACGAGGCATTTGGCTACCTATGCGAAAGTAATTCAACTCCCGCCGTCTTAAGGTTTAAGACTTATAACAATATATGTTTAATATTTTTAATATCCGTGAGGTTTTAAATAGGGACAGAAGGAATCTCTTGAATTGAATCATGCGCGTCACTAATAAGATGACGAGGCATTTGGCTACCTATGCGAAAGTAATTCAACTCCCGCCGTCTTAAGGTTTAAGACTTATAACAATATATGTTTAATATTTTTAATATCCGTGAGGTTTTAAATAGGGACAGAAGGAATCTCTTGAATTGAATCATGCGCGTCACTAATAAGATGACAAGGCATTTGGCTACCTATGCGAAAGTAATTCAACTCCCGCCGTCTTAAGGTTTAAGACTTATAACAATATATGTTTAATATTTTTAATATCCGTGAGGTTTTAAATAGGGACAGAAGGAATCTCTTGAATTGAATCATGCGCGTCACTAATAAGATGACGAGGCATTTGGCTACCTATGCGAAAGTAATTCAACTCCCGCCGTCTTAAGGTTTAAGACTTATAACAATATATGTTTAATATTTTTAATATCCGTGAGGTTTTAAATAGGGACAGAAGGAATCTCTTGAATTGAATCATGCGCGTCACTAATAAGATGACGAGGCATTTGGCTACCTATGCGAAAGTAATTCAACTCCCGCCGTCTTAAGGTTTAAGACTTATAACAATATATGTTTAATATTTTTAATATCCGTGAGGTTTTAAATAGGGACAGAAGGAATCTCTTGAATTGAATCATGCGCGTCACTAATAAGATGACGAGGCATTTGGCTACCTATGCGAAAGTAATTCAACTCCCGCCGTCTTAAGGTTTAAGACTTATAACAATATATGTTTAATATTTTTAATATCCGTGAGGTTTTAAATAGGGACAGAAGGAATCTCTTGAATTGAATCATGCGCGTCACTAATAAGATGACAAGGCATTTGGCTACCTATGCGAAAGTAATTCAACTCCCGCCGTCTTAAGGTTTAAGACTTATAACAATATATGTTTAATATTTTTAATATCCGTGAGGTTTTAAATAGGGACAGAAGGAATCTCTTGAATTGAATCATGCGCGTCACTAATAAGATGACGAGGCATTTGGCTACCTATGCGAAAGTAATTCAACTCCCGCCGTCTTAAGGTTTAAGACTTATAACAATATATGTTTAATATTTTTAATATCCGTGAGGTTTTAAATAGGGACAGAAGGAATCTCTTGAATTGAATCATGCGCGTCACTAATAAGATGACGAGGCATTTGGCTACCTATGCGAAAGTAATTCAACTCCCGCCGTCTTAAGGTTTAAGACTTATAACAATATATGTTTAATATTTTTAATATCCGTGAGGTTTTAAATAGGGACAGAAGGAATCTCTTGAATTGAATCATGCGCGTCACTAATAAGATGACAAGGCATTTGGCTACCTATGCGAAAGTAATTCAACTCCCGCCGTCTTAAAGTTTAAGACTTATAACAATATAAATGAAAAATATTATTTTCATTTTTCACGTCACTAATAAGATGACGAGGCATTTGGCTACCTAAACGAAAGTAATTCATCTTCCGCCGTTATAAGGTTTAAGACTTATAACAATATAAATGAAAAATATTATTTTCATTTTTCACGTCACTAATAAGATGACGAGGCATTTGGCTACCTATGCGAAAGTAATTCAACTCCCGCCGTCTTAAAGTTTAAGACTTATAACAATATAAATGAAAAATATTATTTTCATTTTTCACGTCACTATTAAGATGACGAGGCATTTGGCTACCTAAACGAAAGTAATTCATCTTCCGCCGTTATAAGGTTTAAGACTTATAACAATATAAATGAAAAATATTATTTTCATTTTTCACGTCACTAATAAGATGACGAGGCATTTGGCTACCTATGCGAAAGTAATTCAACTCCCGCCGTCTTAAAGTTTAAGACTTATAACAATATAAATGAAAAATATTATTTTCATTTTTCACGTCACTAATAAGATGACGAGGCATTTGGCTACCTATGCGAAAGTAATTCAACTCCCGCCGTCTTAAGGTTTAAGACTTATAACAATATATGTTTAATATTTTTAATATCCGTGAGGTTTTAAATAGGGACAGAAGGAATCTCTTGAATTGAATCATGCGCGTCACTAATAAGATGACGAGGCATTTGGCTACCTATGCGAAAGTAATTCAACTCCCGCCGTCTTAAGGTTTAAGACTTATAACAATATATGTTTAATATTTTTAATATCCGTGAGGTTTTAAATAGGGACAGAAGGAATCTCTTGAATTGAATCATGCGCGTCACTAATAAGATGACGAGGCATTTGGCTACCTATGCGAAAGTAATTCAACTCCCGCCGTCTTAAAGTTTAAGACTTATAACAATATAAATGAAAAATATTATTTTCATTTTTCACGTCACTAATAAGATGACGAGGCATTTGGCTACCTAAAAGAAAGTAATTCATCTTCCGCCGTTATAAGGTTTAAGACTTATAACAATATAAATGAAAAATATTATTTTCATTTTTCACGTCACTAATAAGATGACGAGGCATTTGGCTACCTAAACGAAAGTAATTCAACTCCCGCCGTCTTAAGGTTTAAGACTTATAACAATATAAATGAAAAATATTATTTTCATTTTTCACGTCACTAATAAGATGACGAAACAGTTAGTAGGCCACAATTAGTAGGGAAACGTGGACAACCCGTGATAAATCCTTATATGCTTTCTTAGATATAGCATATAAAGATTTTTTATTCTAAATATACATATTTACACATGCATATTTACATTTTTTTTATATTTCGAATCATCAAGCAAAGGATAAGCTTCAGTGGATCGCAGTATGGCAGCTGCTCAACCACTTACAACACCTTGCCCGTTACAAAAGTCGTTTACAATTGATTCTAGGCTTTGTCATTGTATTAAATAATGTTTTCATATGTAACTAGCATGGCATCAGGTGATCAAAGATCCTCCCAATTTACTATGTTACAAATTACATTGGCATCACATCCATTGTCGTTTAAAATATAAATAATAAACTTTAAATGGTTTAGAAGCCATACAATGCAAATTGCCCCTTATTTATCATTGCAGTCCAGCACGGATACGACCTTAGAGGCGTTCAGGCATAATCCAACGGACGTAGCGTCATACCACTGTTCGCTCGAACAAGTATTGTGCCATTGGTCCGTACCTGCGGTTCCTCTCGTACTACGCAGGAATGCTGTCGCAACAACGTTTTGTCATTAGTAGGGTAAAACTAACCTGTCTCACGACGGTCTAAACCCAGCTCACGTTCCCTTGCATGGGTGAACAATCCAACGCTTGGTGAATTTTGCTTCACAATGATAGGAAGAGCCGACATCGAAGGATCAAAAAGCGACGTCGCTATGAACGCTTGGCCGCCACAAGCCAGTTATCCCTATGGTAACTTTTCTGACACCTCTTGTTAAAAACTCTTTAAACCAAAAGGATCGATAGGCCGAGCTTTTGCTGTCCCTGTGTGTACTGAACACCGAGATCAAGTCAGCATTTGCCCTTTTGCTCTATGTGTGGTTTCTGTCCGCACTGAGCTGGCCTTGGGACACCTCCGTTATTATTTGAGAGATGTACCGCCCCAGTCAAACTCCCTACCTGGCAATGTCCTTGAATTGGATCATACCTGAGTAATTGGAGTTATACCAAATTTTCAAATCGATAATACATGAATGCATCTCTCATTAAAGAATTTGTTTGCGATTATATAACAAACTCGTGATACTTTGATCAAGAAGCTTGCATCAAAACCCAATACCATAAGATATAATAAATATATCCGTATAATGGCTAGGAAATGATACACGTTCCATTTAATCAAGTAAGTAAGGAAACAATAAGAGTAGTGGTATTTCATTGTCGATACCAAACCGAAGTCTAATATCTCCCACTTATTCTACACCTCTTATGTCTCCTTACACTGCCAGATTAGAGTCAAGCTCAAAAGGGTCTTCTTTCCCCGCTAATTATTCCAAGCCCGTTCCCTTGGCTGTGGTTTCGCTAGATAGTAGATAGGGACAGAAGGAATCTCGTTAATCCATTCATGCGCGTCACTAATTAGATGACGAGGCATTTGGCTACCTTAAGAGAGTCATAGTTACTCCCGCCGTTGACCCGCGCTTACTTGAATTTCTTCACTTTGACATTCAGAGCACTGGGCAGAAATCACATTGTGTCAACACCCGCTAGGGCCATCACAATGCTTTGTTTTAATTAGACAGTCGGATTCCCCAAGTCCGTGCCAGTTCTGAATTGATTGTTAATTGATAATCGTTATAATTAATAAGAACTAATTGGTTTGACCCAACTAGTATTCTTAAAAATTTTAGCAAGAAAGTTCCACAATTGGATACGTAACTAAACTATCCGGGGAACAAGTTACAACCATAAATGATTATAACTCTATTTACCCAGAACGAGCACATAAACCATATTATTGTTTCCCAATCAAGCCCGACTATCTCAATCTTCAGAGCCAATCCTTATCCCGAAGTTACGGATCTAATTTGCCGACTTCCCTTACCTACATTATTCTATCGACTAGAGACTCTTCACCTTGGAGACCAGCTGCGGATATTGGTACGGCCTGTTGAGAAGTTTGCGTATCCCCACCATAAATTTTCAAGGTCCGAGGAGAAAATATCGACACAACAGTATATGTCATGCTCTTCTAGCCCATCTACCATATCTCTCTGCGAAAGACTTCCATGGTAGTACGACTATAAAACAGAAAAGAAAACTCTTCCGATATCTCTCGACGGCTTCTTTATGGTCGTTCCTGTTGCCAGGATGAGCACGAGGCCCATATTTAATAACAAACGGATACTCAACAGGTTACGGAATTGGAACCGTATTCCCTTTCGTTCAAAATTATTCAAGTATATAATTTTCACAATAATTGTAATATTTATTTTTACTTGAAAATTTTCGGCTTTCGCCTTGAACTTAGGACCGACTAACTCGTGATCAACCACTGTTCACACGAAACCCTTCTCCACTTCAGTCCTCCAAGGTCTCATTCGATTATTTGCTACTACCACCAAGATCTGTACCAATAGCAGCTCCATGCAGGCTTACGCCAAACACTTCTACGCATACCATTGTACCTTCCTACTCACTAAAGTTTCAAAATTTATATTACAAGTAATATAAATCATCTACTTTAGCGGTAATGTATAGGTATACAACTTAAGCGCCATCCATTTTAAGGGCTAGTTGCTTCGGCAGGTGAGTTGTTACACACTCCTTAGCGGATTTCGACTTCCATGATCACCGTCCTGCTGTTTTAAGCAACCAACGCCTTTCATGGTTTCTGCATGAGTTGTTAATTTGGGCACCGTAACATTACGTTTGGTTCATCCCACAGCGCCAGTTCTGCTTACCAAAAGTGGCCCACTGGGCACATTATATCATAACCTTAAACTTCATATCAAGAAAGTTAAGGTTCTTACCCATTTAAAGTTTGAGAATAGGTTAAGATCGTTTCGACCCTAAGGCCTCTAATCATTCGCTTTACCAGATAAGATTATTTTATATAACATTAAAATGCACCAGCTATCCTGAGGGAAACTTCGGAAGGAACCAGCTACTAGATGGTTCGATTGGTCTTTCGCCCCTATACTCAATTCTGACAATCGATTTGCACGTCAGAACTGTTTCGGTCTTCCATCAGGGTTTCCCCTGACTTCAACCTGATCAAGTATAGTTCACCATCTTTCGGGTCACAGCATATCTGCTCAAGGTACGTTCCAGTTAGAGGCATAAATAATATAAATATTATTATACATAACTATATAGAACGCCCCGGGATTGTGTTAATTAACTATAAAATAGTTAAAAAACTAATCCCATTAATAGTCAAGTTAATTACGCTATTAGGTTTATATCCCAATAACTTGCACATATGTTAGACTCCTTGGTCCGTGTTTCAAGACGGGTCCCGAAGGTATCCTGAATCTTTCGCATTGTTAATCATACAAGTGCATATAATAAACACAAAAATCAATGATAATTATGCCATTATATAATTCCGAAAAATTAACGCACTGTATTCTTATTAATCTATCAACACTTTATCAAATTAATGACATTTATCCTATGTTAAAATGCAAGCATAATAATTTGAATAAACTATAAGTCATATTTTATGATAAATTATATATGTTAATAGATTACAATGTCCTTATATGGAAAAAATGCACACTATTTCTATAATATTATTTAAATATTATAACTTTAATGATGAATTTTCCATAATGGATATTCAGGTTCATCGGGCTTAACCTCTAAGCAGTTTCACGTACTATTTAACTCTCTATTCAGAGTTCTTTTCAACTTTCCCTCACGGTACTTGTTTACTATCGGTCTCATGGTTATATTTAGTTTTAGATGGAGTTTACCACCCACTTAGTGCTGCACTATCAAGCAACACGACTCTTTGGAAACATCATCTAGTAATCATTAACGTTATACGGGCCTGGCACCCTCTATGGGTAAATGGCCTCATTTAAGAAGGACTTAAATCGTTAATTTCTCATACTAGAATATTGACGCTCCATACACTGCATCTCACATTTGCCATATAGACAAAGTGACTTAGTGCTGAACTGATTTCTTTTCGCTCGCCGCTACTAAGAAAATCCTTGTTAGTTTCTTTTCCTCCCCTAATTAATATGCTTAAATTCAGGGGGTAGTCCCATATGAGTTGAGGTTGTATAAAGCAATGTATATATATATAAACAATATATCTCTATGAAGAACAATATATTTGATATATTTTCAATTTTCGCATCTTTAAATAAGAGACAATTCTAGTTAAAAAAAATTTAATTTTTTTATGCTAGACCTTTCTCAGTATTATTTGAATTGAAGAAAGAAAGAATTGTATATCTTCATTTTTTCTTTTATAATTATTTGAGATAATAAATTTTATATTTAATATTATGAATATATAAATATGTTGGATAATATACCATATGCATATCATTATAAAAATATATAATAATAAGCAACTTTATTAGCATAGTCTTACAACCCTCAACCATATGTAGTCCAAGCAGCACTATAAAATTAATTAAAGTACATAACAGCATGGACTGCGATATGCGTTCAAAATGTCGATGTTCATGTGTCCTGCAGTTCACACGATGACGCACAGTTTGCTGCGTTCTTCATCGACCCATGAGCCGAGTGATCCACCGCTTAGAGTTTTATAAATATATATAAATATACAATTCGTCAATTATGTTTTTATTGAAAGAAATTAAAAATACACCATTTAACTGGCATATATCAATTCCTTCAATAAAGTTATTTTTATACCTAAAATAATTGTTGCGAAATGTCTTAGTTTTATATAATCAATATAAATATAATTTATATTGTTTTAATATTATATAAAGCATTAACCTGTATATCAGGTACAACAATGTATATTTTAGGTGTTGCATTTATCAATGTATGCGCATAATTTAATATGAACAATACATCACGCAACGCATGTATATTAATTAAATATACACGCAATTTATATTCAATACATTCGTCTATATTTAAACATATAAAATATGTTTAATTTTTTGATATACCTAAAATAATTGTTGCGAAATGTCTTAGTTTTATATAATCAATATAAATATAATTTATATTGTTTTAATATTATATAAAGCATTAACCTGTATATCAGGTACAACAATGTATATTTTAGGTGTTGCATTTATCAATGTATGCGCATAATTTAATATGAACAATACATCACGCAACGCATGTATATTAATTAAATATACACGCAATTTATATTGAAGACAACAAATGGTCTATATATTCAATATAATATATATGTCTTTTATTTTTGGGTAATTTTTATTTATATATTTATATATAATAAATATTTTAATAACGGATAAGATTCATTCAATAATGATCCTTCCGCAGGTTCACCTACGGAAACCTTGTTACGACTTTTACTTCCTCTAAATAATCAAGTTCGGTCAACTTCTGCGAAACAACCGTAACACACAAGGCGTCACAGTGATCACGTCCGGAGACCTCACTAAATAATTCAATCGGTAGTAGCGACGGGCGGTGTGCACAAAGGGCAGGGACGTAATCAATGCGAGTTAATGACTCACACTTACTAGGAATTCCAAGTTCATGTGAACAGTTTCAGTTCACAATCCCAAGCATGAAAGTGGTTCAGCGGTTTACCCGGACCTCTCGGTCTAGGAAATACACGTTGATACTTTCATTGTAGCGCGCGTGCAGCCCAGGACATCTAAGGGCATCACAGACCTGTTATTGCTCAATCTCATTATTGCTAGACGCAATTTGTCCATTTAAGAAGCTAGTATCCTTATAATGGGACAAACCAACAGGTACGGCTCCACTTATATAAACACATTCAAACACAATAAACATTTTACTGCTACCATGAATGAAGGCTATATAAGCTTCAACACCATAATCCTGAAGATATCTATTTAATATATTTGAGTCTCGTTCGTTATCGGAATTAACCAGACAAATCACTCCACGAACTAAGAACGGCCATGCACCACCACCCATAGATTCGAGAAAGAGCTATCAATCTGTCTTACACACTTATGTTCGGACCTGGTAAGTTTTCCCGTGTTGAGTCAAATTAAGCCGCAGGCTCCACTCCTGGTGGTGCCCTTCCGTCAATTCCTTTAAGTTTCAGCTTTGCAACCATACTTCCCCCGGGGCCCAAGAGCTTTGCGTTCGCGGGAAGCGCCTGAGAGAGCCATAAAAGTAGCTACACCCAATTGCTAGCTGGCATCGTTTATGGTTAGAACTAGGGCGGTATCTGATCGCCTTCGAACCTCTAACTTTCGTTCTTGATTAATGAAAACATCTTTGGCAAATGCTTTCGCTTAAGTTAGTCTTACGACGGTCCAAGAATTTCACCTCTCGCGTCGTAATACTAATGCCCCCAAACTGCTTCTATTAATCAATTACCTCTTGATCTGAAAACCAATGAAAGCAGAACAGAGGTCTTATTTCATTATCCCATGCACAGAATATTCAGGCATTTGAAGCCTGCTTTAAGCACTCTAATTTGTTCAAAGTAATTGTACCGGCCCACAATAACACTCGTTTAAGAGCACTAATGCAGGTTTTTAAATAGGAGGAACATATGAAAAAATACAAGTATTTAAACATATATAAGAACTCCACCGGTAATACGCTTACATACATAAAGGTATAGTACTAACTACAATTGTATGTTGTACTACCCGTATGAAGCACAAGTTCAACTACGAACGTTTTAACCGCAACAACTTTAATATACGCTATTGGAGCTGGAATTACCGCGGCTGCTGGCACCAGACTTGCCCTCCAATTGGTCCTTGTTAAAGGATTTAAAGTGTACTCATTCCAATTACAGGGCCTCGGATATGAGTCCTGTATTGTTATTTTTCGTCACTACCTCCCCGAGCTGGGAGTGGGTAATTTACGCGCCTGCTGCCTTCCTTAGATGTGGTAGCCGTTTCTCAGGCTCCCTCTCCGGAATCGAACCCTGATTCCCCGTTACCCGTTGCAACCATGGTAGTCCTAGATACTACCATCAAAAGTTGATAGGGCAGACATTTGAAAGATCTGTCGTCGGTACAAGACCATACGATCTGCATGTTATCTAGAGTTCAACCAATATAACGATCTTGCGATCGCTTGGTTTTAGCCTAATAAAAGCACATGTCCCATAAGGTTCATGTTTTAATTGCATGTATTAGCTCTAGAATTACCACAGTTATCCAAGTAACTGTTAACGATCTAAGGAACCATAACTGATATAATGAGCCTTTTGCGGTTTCACTTTTAATGCGTGTGTACTTAGACATGCATGGCTTAATCTTTGAGACAAGCATATAACTACTGGCAGGATCAACCAGAATAATGTTTATATCTTTGATATATTTCATTTTCATATTGATATATAGAAAATAAATATTGCAAATATTTGTATAAATTAAAATATTAACGAATTTGGCCAATTATTATATGGCATTCAATATTCGTTCATTTATTAAAATATATATATATATATATATATTTATAATATATCCCTCGGGTGCCCAACGCATACACCTCAGGGTATATTTTTTTCATGGCTTTTTCTTAAACCCTCGTTTGTGTTAGGGTATTTATATGAGCGGGCGGTCTTTTTATTTATATAAGCCTTCTTTAATATTTTTTTTAATAAAATACAATATTATGCATATATTTAATTCTAAAATATCTTTATATTTTCACATACAACAATTTGTATATATTCACATATATATATTTGCTTAATTTTATAATAAAATTATCGCATATGTATTTTGATAATAAATTTAAAATTTATTTTCTTTGTATATAAAAGTCTAGTTTTATATGATATAAAACTAAGCACTTTTTAATTTTCATATATTTATATATTTTCATATATATAGTTTATTCATATTTATTTATACAATAATAATAATAATAATATTACTACTATTATCATATACGTATATGAAATTAAATTTAATTCCATATACTTACTAGGATATAATAAAAAGAAATTTTTATTTGCCTAGAACCAGAAATTAACGATAATAATTGGAAACTTGTCAAATTATAATTTATAATAAGACGTAGACGCTTCAACGATATTATCTAAGTATACAATATAGTGTATATATAATATATAATATAGTATGTTATATTATATAGATAGGCTTACACCACCTACCATATATACCTTTTTGACCACACTTTCGTCAAGCTGGGTATTTATTTGCCTTCTTTCCCTCACCTAAAAATACTCATCGGTATTTTAGTATATTCATATAATATAAATAATATACTATATTGGTAGGACGACACCACCTACCCTATATACCTTTTTGAACACACTTTCGTCAAGCTGGGTATTTATTTGCCTTTTTACCCTCACCTAAATATACTCATCGGTATATTTCAGTATATTTTAGTATATCCATATGAATATGTATATCCATATCCATATCCATATCCATATCCATATGAAAATAATTTAATATTTCCATATTTATTATAATATAATAAATATTATTATATTATATATTATATGGTAGGCTATCCCCATCACCTACCATATATTTCATATACATATAAATATTTTCATATCCATATATATTTTTTTATATTCATATATTTTCATATATGTTATATGCATATGTATTCATAACCATATGCTCATATATTAATACTGGCGGTCTTCTGTTTAATATAATATTATTTTAATATTATATTGGCAGGCTGAACACCACCTACCCTATATACCTTTTTGAACACGGTTTCGTCAATCCGGTCATTTATTGTATGGGAAGTATGACTTTCCCACACATATTTGGATATCCATACGATTGCATATCCATATGAAAATATTTTTAATATTTTTAATATATTTTTAATATTTCCATATTTAATATAATATAATTAAATTATTATATTATATATTATATGGTAGGCTATCACCATCACCTACCATATATTTCATATACATATAAATATTTTCATATCCATATATATTTTTTTATATTCATATATTTTCATATATGTTATATGCATATGTATTCATAACCATATGCTTATATATTAATACTGGCGGTCTTCTGTTTAATATAATATTATTTTAATATTATATTGGTAGGCCGAACACCACCTACCCTATATACCTTTTTGAACACGGTTTCGTCAATCCGGTCATTTATTGTATGGGAAGTATGACTTTCCCACACATATTTGGATATCCATACGATTGCATATCCATATGAAAATATTTTTAATATTTTTAATATATTTTTAATATTTCCATATTTAATATAATATAATTAAATTATTATATTATATATTATATGGTAGGCTATCACCATCACCTACCATATATTTCATATACATATAAATATTTTCATATCCATATATATTTTTTTATATTCATATATTTTCATATATGTTATATGCATATGTATTCATAACCATATGCTCATATATTAATACTGGCGGTCTTCTGTTTAATATAATATTATTTTAATATTATATTGGTAGGCCGAACACCACCTACCCTATATACCTTTTTGAACACGGTTTCGTCAATCCGGTCATTTATTGTATGGGAAGTATGACTTTCCCACACATATTTGGATATCCATACGATTGCATATCCATATGAAAATATTTTTAATATTTTTAATATATTTTTAATATTTCCATATTTAATATAATATAATTAAATTATTATATTATATATTATATGGTAGGCTATCCTCATCACCTACCATATATTTCATATACATATAAATATTTTCATATCCATATATATTTTTTTATATTCATATATTTTCATATATGTTATATGCATATGTATTCATAACCATATGCTCATATATTAATACTGGCGGTCTTCTGTTTAATATAATATTATTTTAATATTATATTGGCAGGCTGAACACCACCTACCCTATATACCTTTTTGAACACGGTTTCGTCAATCCGGTCATTTATTGTATGGGAAGTATGACTTTCCCACACATATTTGGATATCCATACGATTGCATATCCATATGAAAATATTTTTAATATTTTTAATATATTTTTAATATTTCCATATTTAATATAATATAATTAAATTATTATATTATATATTATATGGTAGGCTAACATCATCACCTACCATATATTCCATATACATATAAATATTTTCATATTCATATATATTTTTTTTTATATATTCATATATTTTCATATATGTTATATGCATATGTATTCATAACCATATGCTTATATATTAATACTGGCGATCTTCTGTTTAATATAATATTATTTTAATATTATATTGGTAGGCCGAACACCACCTACCCTATATACCTTTTTGAACACGGTTTCGTCAATCCGGTCATTTATCGTATAGGAAGTACGACTTTCCCACACATATTTGGATATCCATACGATTGCATATCCATATGAAAATATTTTTAATATTTTTAATATTCGTGAGTTTTTAAATAGGGACAGAAGGAATCTCTTGAATTGAATCATGCGCGTCACTAATAAGATGACGAGGCATTTGGCTACCTATGCGAAAGTAATTCAACTCCCGCCGTCTTAAGGTTTAAGACTTATAACAATATATGTTTAATATTTTTAATATCCGTGAGGGTTTAAATAGGGACAGAAGGAATCTCTTGAATTGAATCATGCGCGTCACTAATAAGATGACGAGGCATTTGGCTACCTATGCGAAAGTAATTCAACTCCCGCCGTCTTAAGGTTTAAGACTTATAACAATATATGTTTAATATTTTTAATATCCGTGAGGTTTTAAATAGGGACAGAAGGAATCTCTTGAATTGAATCATGCGCGTCACTAATAAGATGACGAGGCATTTGGCTACCTATGCGAAAGTAATTCAACTCCCGCCGTCTTAAGGTTTAAGACTTATAACAATATATGTTTAATATTTTTAATATCCGTGAGGTTTTAAATAGGGACAGAAGGAATCTCTTGAATTGAATCATGCGCGTCACTAATAAGATGACAAGGCATTTGGCTACCTATGCGAAAGTAATTCAACTCCCGCCGTCTTAAAGTTTAAGACTTATAACAATATAAATGAAAAATATTATTTTCATTTTTCACGTCACTATTAAGATGACGAGGCATTTGGCTACCTAAACGAAAGTAATTCATCTTCCGCCGTTATAAGGTTTAAGACTTATAACAATATAAATGAAAAATATTATTTTCATTTTTCACGTCACTAATAAGATGACGAGGCATTTGGCTACCTATGCGAAAGTAATTCAACTCCCGCCGTCTTAAAGTTTAAGACTTATAACAATATAAATGAAAAATATTATTTTCATTTTTCACGTCACTAATAAGATGACGAGGCATTTGGCTACCTATGCGAAAGTAATTCAACTCCCGCCGTCTTAAGGTTTAAGACTTATAACAATATATGTTTAATATTTTTAATATCCGTGAGGTTTTAAATAGGGACAGAAGGAATCTCTTGAATTGAATCATGCGCGTCACTAATAAGATGACGAGGCATTTGGCTACCTATGCGAAAGTAATTCAACTCCCGCCGTCTTAAGGTTTAAGACTTATAACAATATATGTTTAATATTTTTAATATCCGTGAGGTTTTAAATAGGGACAGAAGGAATCTCTTGAATTGAATCATGCGCGTCACTAATAAGATGACGAGGCATTTGGCTACCTATGCGAAAGTAATTCAACTCCCGCCGTCTTAAGGTTTAAGACTTATAACAATATATGTTTAATATTTTTAATATCCGTGAGGTTTTAAATAGGGACAGAAGGAATCTCTTGAATTGAATCATGCGCGTCACTAATAAGATGACGAGGCATTTGGCTACCTATGCGAAAGTAATTCAACTCCCGCCGTCTTAAGGTTTAAGACTTATAACAATATATGTTTAATATTTTAATATCCGTGAGGTTTTAAATAGGGACAGAAGGAATCTCTTGAATTGAATCATGCGCGTCACTAATAAGATGACAAGGCATTTGGCTACCTATGCGAAAGTAATTCAACTCCCGCCGTCTTAAGGTTTAAGACTTATAACAATATATGTTTAATATTTTTAATATCCGTGAGGTTTTAAATAGGGACAGAAGGAATCTCTTGAATTGAATCATGCGCGTCACTAATAAGATGACGAGGCATTTGGCTACCTATGCGAAAGTAATTCAACTCCCGCCGTCTTAAGGTTTAAGACTTATAACAATATATGTTTAATATTTTTAATATCCGTGAGGTTTTAAATAGGGACAGAAGGAATCTCTTGAATTGAATCATGCGCGTCACTAATAAGATGACGAGGCATTTGGCTACCTATGCGAAAGTAATTCAACTCCCGCCGTCTTAAGGTTTAAGACTTATAACAATATATGTTTAATATTTTTAATATCCGTGAGGTTTTAAATAGGGACAGAAGGAATCTCTTGAATTGAATCATGCGCGTCACTAATAAGATGACGAGGCATTTGGCTACCTATGCGAAAGTAATTCAACTCCCGCCGTCTTAAGGTTTAAGACTTATAACAATATATGTTTAATATTTTTAATATCCGTGAGGTTTTAAATAGGGACAGAAGGAATCTCTTGAATTGAATCATGCGCGTCACTAATAAGATGACGAGGCATTTGGCTACCTATGCGAAAGTAATTCAACTCCCGCCGTCTTAAGGTTTAAGACTTATAACAATATATGTTTAATATTTTTAATATCCGTGAGGTTTTAAATAGGGACAGAAGGAATCTCTTGAATTGAATCATGCGCGTCACTAATAAGATGACGAGGCATTTGGCTACCTATGCGAAAGTAATTCAACTCCCGCCGTCTTAAGGTTTAAGACTTATAACAATATATGTTTAATATTTTTAATATCCGTGAGGTTTTAAATAGGGACAGAAGGAATCTCTTGAATTGAATCATGCGCGTCACTAATAAGATGACAAGGCATTTGGCTACCTATGCGAAAGTAATTCAACTCCCGCCGTCTTAAGGTTTAAGACTTATAACAATATATGTTTAATATTTTTAATATCCGTGAGGTTTTAAATAGGGACAGAAGGAATCTCTTGAATTGAATCATGCGCGTCACTAATAAGATGACGAGGCATTTGGCTACCTATGCGAAAGTAATTCAACTCCCGCCGTCTTAAGGTTTAAGACTTATAACAATATATGTTTAATATTTTTAATATCCGTGAGGTTTTAAATAGGGACAGAAGGAATCTCTTGAATTGAATCATGCGCGTCACTAATAAGATGACGAGGCATTTGGCTACCTATGCGAAAGTAATTCAACTCCCGCCGTCTTAAGGTTTAAGACTTATAACAATATATGTTTAATATTTTTAATATCCGTGAGGTTTTAAATAGGGACAGAAGGAATCTCTTGAATTGAATCATGCGCGTCACTAATAAGATGACGAGGCATTTGGCTACCTATGCGAAAGTAATTCAACTCCCGCCGTCTTAAGGTTTAAGACTTATAACAATATATGTTTAATATTTTTAATATCCGTGAGGTTTTAAATAGGGACAGAAGGAATCTCTTGAATTGAATCATGCGCGTCACTAATAAGATGACAAGGCATTTGGCTACCTATGCGAAAGTAATTCAACTCCCGCCGTCTTAAGGTTTAAGACTTATAACAATATATGTTTAATATTTTTAATATCCGTGAGGTTTTAAATAGGGACAGAAGGAATCTCTTGAATTGAATCATGCGCGTCACTAATAAGATGACGAGGCATTTGGCTACCTATGCGAAAGTAATTCAACTCCCGCCGTCTTAAGGTTTAAGACTTATAACAATATATGTTTAATATTTTTAATATCCGTGAGGTTTTAAATAGGGACAGAAGGAATCTCTTGAATTGAATCATGCGCGTCACTAATAAGATGACGAGGCATTTGGCTACCTATGCGAAGTAATTCAACTCCAGCCGTCTTAAGGTTTAAGACTTATAACAATATATGTTTAATATTTTTAATATCCGTGAGGTTTTAAATAGGGACAGAAGGAATCTCTTGAATTGAATCATGCGCGTCACTAATAAGATGACGAGGCATTTGGCTACCTATGCGAAAGTAATTCAACTCCCGCCGTCTTAAAGTTTAAGACTTATAACAATATAAATGAAAAATATTATTTTCATTTTTCACGTCACTAATAAGATGCCGAGGCATTTGGCTACTAAACGAAAGTAATTCATCTTCCGCCGTTATAAGTTTAAGAATTATAACAATATAAATGAAAAATATTATTTTCATTTTTCACGTCAATAATAAGATGACGAGGCATTTGGCTACCTATGCGAAAGTAATTCAACTCCCGCCGTCTATAAGTTAAGACTTATAAAACATATAAATGAACAAATATATTTTCATTTTTCACGTCAC
>NW_027222967.1:0-39333 GCF_030179905.1 Drosophila bipectinata | reverse complement strand
AATGAAGTTTATTAAATATGTTAAAAACTGTATGTTCAACATTGTGACATTGTGTTTCCTCCTTTCCTCCTTTTTTCTCCAAATTATAAATGGTCCCTTTTTCTTGTTAATTTAATGTATCACAGTCAAGTCTATTGTAATGAAGTTTATTAAATATGTTAAAAACTGTATGTTCAACATTGTGACATTGTGTTTCCTCCTTTTCCTCCTTTTTTCTCCAATTATAAATTCCCTTTTTTCTGTTAATTAATGTATCACAGTCAAGTCTATTGTAAAATGAAGTTTATTAAATATGTTAAAAACTGTATGTTCACATTGTGACATTGTGTTTCCTCCTTTTCCTCCTTTTTTCTCCAATTATAAATGTCCCTTTTTCTTGTTAAATTAATGTATCACAGTCAAGTCTATTGTAAATGAAGTTTATTAAATATGTTAAAAACTGTATGTTCAACATTGTGACATTGTGTTTCCTCCTTTTCTCCTTTTTTCTCCAAATTATAAATGTCCCTTTTTCTTGTTAATTAATGTATCACAGTCAAGTCTATTGTAAAATGAAGTTTATTAAATATGTTAAAAACTGTATGTTCAACATTGTGACATTGTGTTTCCTCCTTTTCCCTCTTTTTTCTCCAAATTATAAAATGTCCCTTTTTCTTGTTAAATTAATGTATCACAGTCAAGTCTATTGTAAAATGAAGTTTATTAAATATGTTAAAAACTGTATGTTCAACATTGTGACATTGTGTTTCCTCCTTTTCCTCCTTTTTTCTCCAAATTATAAAATGTCCCTTTTTCTTGTTAAATTAATGTATCACAGTCAAGTCTATTGTAAAATAAATATGTTAAAAACTGTATGTTCAACATTGTGACATTGTGTTTCCTCCTTTTCCTCCTTTTTTCTCCAAATTATAAAATGTCCCTTTTTCTTGTTAAATTAATGTATCACAGTCAAGTCTATTGTAAAATGAAGTTTATTAAATATGTTAAAAAATGTATGTTCAACATTGTGACATTGTGTTTCCTCCTTTTCCTCCTTTCTTCTCTCCAATTATAAAATGTCCCTTTTTCTTTTTAAACTCATGTATCACAGTCCAGTCTCTTGTAAAATGAAGTTTTTAAATATGTTAAAAACTGTATGTTCAACATTGTGACATTGTGTTTCCTCCTTTTCCTCCTTTTTTCTCCAAATTATAAAATGTCCCTTTTTCTTGTTAAATTAATGTATCACAGTCAAGTCTATTGTAAAATGAAGTTTATTAAATATGTTAAAAACTGTATGTTCACATTGTGACATTGTGTTTCCTCCTTTTCCTCCTTTTTTCTCCAAATTATAAAATGTCCCTTTTTCTTGTTAAATTAATGTATCACAGTCAAGTCTATTGTAAAATGAAGTTTATTAAATATGTTAAAAACTGTATGTTCAACATTGTGACATTGTGTTTCCTCCTTTTCCTCCTTTTTTCTCCAAATTATAAAATGTCCCTTTTTCTTGTTAAATTAATGTATCACAGTCAAGTCTATTGTAAAATGAAGTTTATTAAATATGTTAAAAACTGTATGTTCAACATTGTGACATTGTGTTTCCTCCTTTTCCTCCTTTTTTCTCCAAATTATAAAATGTCCCTTTTCTTGTTAAATTAATGTATCACAGTCAAGTCTATTGTAAAATGAAGTTTATTAAATATGTTAAAAACTGTATGTTCAACATTGTAACATTGTGTTTCCTCCTTTTCCTCCTTTTTTCTCCAAATTATAAAATGTCCCTTTTTCTTGTTAAATTAATGTATCACAGTCAAGTCTATTGTAAAATGAAGTTTATTAAATATGTTAAAAACTGTATGTTCAACATTGTGACATTGTGTTAAATTAATGTATCACAGTCAAGTCTATTGTAAAATGAAGTTTATTAAATATGTTAAAAACTGTATGTTCAACATTGTGACATTGTGTTTCCTCCTTTTCCTCCTTTTTTCTCCAAATTATAAAATGTCCCTTTTTCTTGTTAAATTAATGTATCACAGTCAAGTCTATTGTAAAATGAAGTTTATTAAATATGTTAAAAACTGTATGTTCAACATTGTGACATTGTGTTTCCTCCTTTTCCTCCTTTTTTCTCCAAATTATAAAATGTCCCTTTTTCTTGTTAAATTAATGTATCACAGTCAAGTCTATTGTAAAATGAAGTTTATTAAATATGTTAAAAACTGTATGTTCAACATTGTGACATTGTGTTTCCTCCTTTTCCTCCTTTTTTCTCCAAATTATAAAATGTCCCTTTTTCTTGTTAAATTAATGTATCACAGTCAAGTCTATTGTAAAATGAAGTTTGTGTATGTTCAACATTGTGACATTGTGTTTCCTCCTTTTCCTCCTTTTTTCTCCAAATTATAAAATGTCCCTTTTTCTTGTTAAATTAATGTATCACAGTCAAGTCTATTGTAAAATGAAGTTTATTAAATATGTTAAAAACTGTATGTTCAACATTGTGACATTGTGTTTCCTCCTTTTCCTCCTTTTTTCTCCAAATTATAAAATGTCCCTTTTTCTTGTTAAATTAATGTATCACAGTCAAGTCTATTGTAAAATGAAGTTTATTAAATATGTTAAAAACTGTATGTTCAACATTGTGACATTGTGTTTCCTCCTTTTCCTCCTTTTTTCTCCAAATTATAAAATGTCCCTTTTTCTTGTTAAATTAATGTATCACAGTCAAGTCTATTGTAAAATGAAGTTTATTAAATATGTTAAAAACTGTATGTTCAACATTGTGACATTGTGTTTCCTCCTTTTCCTCCTTTTTTCTCCAAATTATAAAATGTCCCTTTTTTTAAATTAATCTAATACAGTCAAGTCTATTGTAAAATGAAGTTTATTAAATATGTTAAAAACTGTATGTTCAACATTGTGACATTGTGTTTCCTCCTTTTCCTCCTTTTTTCTCCAAATTATAAAATGTCCCTTTTTCTTGTTAAATTAATGTATCACAGTCAAGTCTATTGTAAAATGAAGTTTATTAAATATGTTAAAAACTGTATGTTCAACATTGTGACATTGTGTTTCCTCCTTTTCCTCCTTTTTTCTCCAAATTATAAAATGTCCCTTTTTCTTGTTAAATTAATGTATCACAGTCAAGTCTATTGTAAAATGAAGTTTATTAAATATGTTAAAAACTGTATGTTCAACATTGTGACATTGTGTTTCCTCCTTTTCCTCCTTTTTTCTCCAAATTATAAAATGTCCCTTTTTCTTGTTAAATTAATGTATCACAGTCAAGTCTATTGTAAAATGAAGTTTATTAAATATGTTAAAAACTGTATGTTCAACATTGTGTTTCCTCCTTTTCCTCCTTTTTTCTCCAAATTATAAAATGTCCCTTTTTCTTGTTAAATTAATGTATCACAGTCAAGTCTATTGTAAAATGAAGTTTATTAAATATGTTAAAAACTGTATGTTCAACATTGTGACATTGTGTTTCCTCCTTTTCCTCCTTTTTTCTCCAAATTATAAAATGTCCCTTTTTCTTGTTAAATTAATGTATCACAGTCAAGTCTATTGTAAAATGAAGGTTATTAAATATGTTAAAAACTGTATGTTCAACATTGTGACATTGTGTTTCCTCCTTTTCCTCCTTTTTTCTCCAAATTATAAAATGTCCCTTTTTCTTGTTAAATTAATGTATCACAGTCAAGTCTATTGTAAAATGAAGTTTATTAAATATGTTAAAAACTGTATGTTCAACATTGTGACATTGTGTTTCCTCCTTTTCCTCCTTTTTTCTCCAAATTATAAAATGTCCCTTTTTCTTGTTAAATTAATGTATCACAGTCAAGTCTATTGTAAAATGAAGTTTATTAAATATGTTAAAAACTGTATGTTCAACATTGTGACATTGTGTTTCCTCCTTTTCCTCCTTTTTTCTCCAAATTATAAAATGTCCCTTTTTCTTGTTAAATTAATGTATCACAGTCAAGTCTATTGTAAAATGAAGTTTATTAAATATGTTAAAAACTGTATGTTCAACATTGTGACATTGTGTTTCCTCCTTTTCCTCCTTTTTTCTCCAAATTATAAAATGTCCCTTTTTCTTGTTAAATTAATGTATCACAGTCAAGTCTATTGTAAAATGAAGTTTATTAAATATGTTAAAAACTGTATGTTCAACATTGTGACATTGTGTTTCCTCCTTTTCCTCCTTTTTTCTCCAAATTATAAAATGTCCCTTTTTCTTGTTAAATTAATGTATCACAGTCAAGTCTATTGTAAAATGAAGTTTATTAAATATGTTAAAAACTGTATGTTCAACATTGTGACATTGTGTTTCCTCCTTTTTCTCCTTTTTTCTCCAAATTATAAAATGTCCCTTTTTCTTGTTAAATTAATGTATCACAGTCAAGTCTATTGTAAAATGAAGTTTATTAAATATGTTAAAAACTGTATGTTCAACATTGTGACATTGTGTTTCCTCCTTTTCCTCCTTTTTTCTCCAAATTATAAAATGTCCCTTTTTCTTGTTAAATTAATGTATCACAGTCAAGTCTATTGTAAAATGAAGTTTATTAAATATGTTAAAAACTGTATGTTCAACATTGTGACATTGTGTTTCCTCCTTTTCCTCCTTTTTTCTCCAAATTATAAAATGTCCCTTTTTCTTGTTAAATTAATGTATCACAGTCAAGTCTATTGTAAAATGAAGTTTATTAAATATGTTAAAAACTGTATGTTCAACATTGTGACATTGTGTTTCCTCCTTTTCCTCCTTTTTTCTCCAAATTATAAAATGTCCCTTTTTCTTGTTAAATTAATGTATCACAGTCAAGTCTATTGTAAAATGAAGTTTATTAAATATGTTAAAAACTGTATGTTGAACATTGTGACATTGTGTTTCCTCCTTTTCCTCCTTTTTTCTCCAAATTATAAAATGTCCCTTTTTCTTGTTAAATTAATGTATCACAGTCAAGTCTATTGTAAAATGAAGTTTATTAAATATGTTAAAAACTGTATGTTCAACATTGTGACATTGTGTTTCCTCCTTTTCCTCCTTTTTTCTCCAAATTATAAAATGTCCCTTTTTCTTGTTAAATTAATGTATCACAGTCAAGTCTATTGTAAAATGAAGTTTATTAAATATGTTAAAAACTGTATGTTCAACATTGTGACATTGTGTTTCCTCCTTTTCCTCCTTTTTTCTCCAAATTATAAAATGTCCCTTTTTCTTGTTAAATTAATGTATCACAGTCAAGTCTATTGTAAAATGAAGTTTATTAAATATGTTAAAAACTGTATGTTCAACATTGTGACATTGTGTTTCCTCCTTTTCCTCTTTTGTTCCACACGTTATAAAAGGTCCCTTTTTCTTGTTAAATTAATGTATCACAGTCAAGTCTATTGTAAAATGAAGTTTATTAAATATGTTAAAAACTGTATGTTCAACATTGTGACATTGTGTTTCCTCCTTTTCCTCCTTTTTTCTCCAAATTATAAAATGTCCCTTTTTCTTGTTAAATTAATGTATCACAGTCAAGTCTATTGTAAAATGAAGTTTATTAAATATGTTAAAAACTGTATGTTCAACATTGTGACATTGTGTTTCCTCCTTTTCCTCCTTTTTTCTCCAAATTATAAAATGTCCCTTTTTCTTGTTAAATTAATGTATCACAGTCAAGTCTATTGTAAAATGAAGTTTATTAAATATGTTAAAAACTGTATGTTCAACATTGTGACATTGTGTTTCCTCCTTTTCCTCCTTTTTTCTCCAAATTATAAAATGTCCCTTTTTCTTGTTAAATTAATGTATCACAGTCAAGTCTATTGTAAAATGAAGTTTATTAATTAAAAACTGTATGTTCAACATTGTGACATTGTGTTTCCTCCTTTTCCTCCTTTTTTCTCCAAATTATAAAATGTCCCTTTTTCTTGTTAAATTAATGTATCACAGTCAAGTCTATTGTAAAATGAAGTTTATTAAATATGTTAAAAACTGTATGTTCAACATTGTGACATTGTGTTTCCTCCTTTTCCTCCTTTTTTCTCCAAATTATAAAATGTCCCTTTTTCTTGTTAAATTAATGTATCACAGTCAAGTCTATTGTAAAATGAAGTTTATTAAATATGTTAAAAACTGTATGTTCAACATTGTGACATTGTGTTTCCTCCTTTTCCTCCTTTTTTCTCCAAATTATAAAATGTCCCTTTTTCTTGTTAAATTAATGTATCACAGTCAAGTCTATTGTAAAATGAAGTTATTAAATATGTTAAAAAACTGTATGTTCAACATTGTGACATTGTGTTTCCTCCTTTTCCTCCTTTTTTCTCCAAATTATAAAATGTCCTTCTTTCTTGTTAAATTAATGTATCACAGTCAAGTCTATTGTAAAATGAAGTTTATTAAATATGTTAAAAACTGTATGTTCAACATTGTGACATTGTGTTTCCTCCTTTTCCTCCTTTTTTCTCCAAATTATAAAATGTCCCTTTTTCTTGTTAAATTAATGTATCACAGTCAAGTCTATTGTAAAATGAAGTTTATTAAATATGTTAAAAACTGTATGTTCAACATTGTGACATTGTGTTTCCTCCTTTTCCTCCTTTTTTCTCCAAATTATAAAATGTCCCTTTTTCTTGTTAAATTAATGTATCACAGTCAAGTCTATTGTAAAATGAAGTTTATTAAATATGTTAAAAACTGTATGTTCAACATTGTGACATTGTGTTTCCTCCTTTTCCTCCTTTTTTCTCCAAATTATAAAATGTCCCTTTTTCTTGTTAAATTAATGTATCACAGTCAAGTCTATTGTAAAATGAAGTTTATTAAATATGTTAAAAACTGTATGTTCAACATTGTGACATTGTGTTTCCTCCTTTTCCTCCTTTTTTCTCCAAATTATAAAATGTCCCTTTTTCTTGTTAAATTAATGTATCACAGTCAAGTCTATTGTAAAATGAAGTTTATTAAATATGTTAAAAACTGTATGTTCAACATTGTGACATTGTGTTTCCTCCTTTTCCTCCTTTTTTCTCCAAATTATAAAATGTCCCTTTTTCTTGTTAAATTAATGTATCACAGTCAAGTCTATTGTAAAATGAAGTTTATTAAATATGTTAAACTGTATGTTCAACATTGTGACATTGTGTTTCCTCCTTTCCTTTTTCTCCAAATTATAAAATGTCCCCTTGTTAAATTAATGTATCACAGTCAAGTCTATTGTAAAATGAAGTTTATTAAATATGTTAAAAACTGTATGTTCAACATTGTGACATTGTGTTTCCTCCTTTTCCTCCTTTTTTCTCCAAATTATAAAATGTCCCTTTTTCTTGTTAAATTAATGTATCACAGTCAAGTCTATTGTAAAATGAAGTTTATTAAATATGTTAAAAACTGTATGTTCAACATTGTGACATTGTGTTTCCTCCTTTTCCTCCTTTTTTCTCCAAATTATAAAATGTCCCTTTTTCTTGTTAAATTAATGTATCACAGTCAAGTCTATTGTAAAATGAAGTTTATTAAATATGTTAAAAACTGTATGTTCAACATTGTGACATTGTGTTTCCTCCTTTTCCTCCTTTTTTCTCCAAATTATAAAATGTCCCTTTTTCTTGTTAAATTAATGTATCACAGTCAAGTCTATTGTAAAATGAAGTTTATTAAATATGTTAAAAACTGTATGTTCAACATTGTGACATTGTGTTTCCTCCTTTTCCTCCTTTTTTCTCCAAATTATAAAATGTCCCTTTTTCTTGTTAAATTAATGTATCACAGTCAAGTCTATTGTAAAATGAAGTTTATTAAATATGTTAAAAACTGTATGTTCAACATTGTGACATTGTGTTTCCTCCTTTTCCTCCTTTTTTCTCCAAATTATAAAATGTCCCTTTTTCTTGTTAAATTAATGTATCACAGTCAAGTCTATTGTAAAATGAAGTTTATTAAATATGTTAAAAACTGTATGTTCAACATTGTGACATTGTGTTTCCTCCTTTTCCTCCTTTTTTCTCCAAATTATAAAATGTCCCTTTTTCTTGTTAAATTAATGTATCACAGTCAAGTCTATTGTAAAATGAAGTTTATTAAATATGTTAAAAACTGTATGTTCAACATTGTGACATTGTGTTTCCTCCTTTTCCTCCTTTTTTCTCCAAATTATAAAATGTCCCTTTTTCTTGTTAAATTAATGTATCACAGTCAAGTCTATTGTAAAATGAAGTTTATTAAATATGTTAAAAACTGTATGTTCAACATTGTGACATTGTGTTTCCTCCTTTCCTCCTTTTTTCTCCAAATTATAAAATGTCCCTTTTTCTTGTTAAATTAATGTATCACAGTCAAGTCTATTGTAAAATGAAGTTTATTAAATATGTTAAAAACTGTATGTTCAACATTGTGACATTGTGTTTCCTCCTTTTCCTCCTTTTTTCTCCAAATTATAAAATGTCCCTTTTTCTTGTTAAATTAATGTATCACAGTCAAGTCTATTGTAAAATGAAGTTTATTAAATATGTTAAAAACTGTATGTTCAACATTGTGACATTGTGTTTCCTCCTTTTCCTCCTTTTTTCTCCAAATTATAAATGGCCCTTTTTCTTGTTAAATTAATGTATCACAGTCAAGTCTATTGTAAAATGAAGTTTATTAAATATGTTAAAAACTGTATGTTCAACATTGTGACATTGTGTTTCCTCCTTTTCCTCCTTTTTTCTCCAAATTATAAAATGTCCCTTTTTCTTGTTAAATTAATGTATCACAGTCAAGTCTATTGTAAAATGAAGTTTATTAAATATGTTAAAAACTGTATGTTCAACATTGTGACATTGTGTTTCCTCCTTTTCCTCCTTTTTTCTCCAATTTATAAAATGTCCCTTTTTCTTGTTAAATTAATGTATCACAGTCAAGTCTATTGTAAAATGAAGTTTATTAAATATGTTAAAAACTGTATGTTCAACATTGTGACATTGTGTTTCCTCCTTTTCCCTCTTTTTTCTCCAAATTATAAAATGTCCCTTTTTCTTGTTAAATTAATGTATCACAGTCAAGTCTATTGTAAAATGAAGTTTATTAAATATGTTAAAAACTGTATGTTCAACATTGTGACATTGTGTTTCCTCCTTTCCTCCTTTTTTCTCCAAATTATAAAATGTCCCTTTTTCTTGTTAAATTAATGTATCACAGTCAAGTCTATTGTAAAATGAAGTTTATTAAATATGTTAAAAACTGTATGTTCAACATTGTGACATTGTGTTTCCTCCTTTTCCTCCTTTTTTCTCCAAATTATAAAATGTCCCTTTTTCTTGTTAAATTAATGTATCACAGTCAAGTCTATTGTAAAATGAAGTTTATTAAATATGTTAAAAACTGTATGTTCAACATTGTGACATTGTGTTTCCTCCTTTTCCTCCTTTTTTCTCCAAATTATAAAATGTCCCTTTTTCTTGTTAAATTAATGTATCACAGTCAAGTCTATTGTAAAATGAAGTTTATTAAATATGTTAAAAACTGTATGTTCAACATTGTGACATTGTGTTTCCTCCTTTTCCTCCTTTTTTCTCCAAATTATAAATGTCCCTTTTTCTTGTTAAATTAATGTATCACAGTCAAGTCTATTGTAAAATGAAGTTTATTAAATATGTAAAAAACTGTATGTTCAACATTGTGACATTGTGTTTCCTCCTTTTCCTCCTTTTTTCTCCAAATTATAAAATGTCCCTTTTTCTTGTTAAATTAATGTATCACAGTCAAGTCTATTGTAAAATGAAGTTTATTAAATATGTTAAAAACTGTATGTTCAACATTGTGACATTGTGTTTCCTCCTTTTCCTCCTTTTTTCTCCAAATTATAAAATGTCCCTTTTTCTTGTTAAATTAATGTATCACAGTCAAGTCTATTGTAAAATGAAGTTTATTAAATATGTTAAAAACTGTATGTTCAACATTGTGACATTGTGTTTCCTCCTTTTCCTCCTTTTTTCTCCAAATTATAAAATGTCCCTTTTTCTTGTTAAATTAATGTATCACAGTCAAGTCTATTGTAAAATGAAGTTTATTAAATATGTTAAAAACTGTATGTTCAACATTGTGACATTGTGTTTCCTCCTTTTCCTCCTTTTTTCTCCAAATTATAAAATGTCCCTTTTTCTTGTTAAATTAATGTATCACAGTCAAGTCTATTGTAAAATGAAGTTTATTAAATATGTTAAAAACTGTATGTTCAACATTGTGACATTGTGTTTCCTCCTTTTCCTCCTTTTTTCTCCAAATTATAAAATGTCCCTTTTTCTTGTTAAATTAATGTATCACAGTCAAGTCTATTGTAAAATGAAGTTTATTAAATATGTTAAAAACTGTATGTTCAACATTGTGACATTGTGTTTCCTCCTTTTCCTCCTTTTTTCTCCAAATTATAAAATGTCCCTTTTTCTTGTTAAATTAATGTATCACAGTCAAGTCTATTGTAAAATGAAGTTTATTAAATATGTTAAAAACTGTATGTTCAACATTGTGACATTGTGTTTCCTCCTTTTCCTCCTTTTTTCTCCAAATTATAAAATGTCCCTTTTTCTTGTTAAATTAATGTATCACAGTCAAGTCTATTGTAAAATGAAGTTTATTAAATATGTTAAAAACTGTATGTTCAACATTGTGACATTGTGTTTCCTCCTTTTCCTCCTTTTTTCTCCAAATTATAAAATGTCCCTTTTTCTTGTTAAATTAATGTATCACAGTCAAGTCTATTGTAAAATGAAGTTTATTAAATATGTTAAAAACTGTATGTTCAACATTGTGACATTGTGTTTCCTCCTTTTCCTCCTTTTTTCTCCAAATTATAAAATGTCCCTTTTTCTTGTTAAATTAATGTATCACAGTCAAGTCTATTGTAAAATGAAGTTTATTAAATATGTTAAAAACTGTATGTTCAACATTGTGACATTGTGTTTCCTCCTTTTCCTCCTTTTTTCTCCAAATTATAAAATGTCCCTTTTTCTTGTTAAATTAATGTATCACAGTCAAGTCTATTGTAAAATGAAGTTTATTAAATATGTTAAAAACTGTATGTTCAACATTGTGACATTGTGTTTCCTCCTTTTCCTCCTTTTTTCTCCAAATTATAAAATGTCCCTTTTTCTTGTTAAATTAATGTATCACAGTCAAGTCTATTGTAAAATGAAGTTTATTAAATATGTTAAAAACTGTATGTTCAACATTGTGACATTGTGTTTCCTCCTTTTCCTCCTTTTTTCTCCAAATTATAAAATGTCCCTTTTTCTTGTTAAATTAATGTATCACAGTCAAGTCTATTGTAAAATGAAGTTTATTAAATATGTTAAAAACTGTATGTTCAACATTGTGACATTGTGTTTCCTCCTTTTCCTCCTTTTTTCTCCAAATTATAAAATGTCCCTTTTTCTTGTTAAATTAATGTATCACAGTCAAGTCTATTGTAAAATGAAGTTTATTAAATATGTTAAAAACTGTATGTTCAACATTGTGACATTGTGTTTCCTCCTTTTCCTCCTTTTTTCTCCAAATTATAAAATGTCCCTTTTTCTTGTTAAATTAATGTATCACAGTCAAGTCTATTGTAAAATGAAGTTTATTAAATATGTTAAAAACTGTATGTTCAACATTGTGACATTGTGTTTCCTCCTTTTCCTCCTTTTTTCTCCAAATTATAAAATGTCCCTTTTTCTTGTTAAATTAATGTATCACAGTCAAGTCTATTGTAAAATGAAGTTTATTAAATATGTTAAAAACTGTATGTTCAACATTGTGACATTGTGTTTCCTCCTTTTCCTCCTTTTTTCTCCAAATTATAAAATGTCCCTTTTTCTTGTTAAATTAATGTATCACAGTCAAGTCTATTGTAAAATGAAGTTTATTAAATATGTTAAAAACTGTATGTTCAACATTGTGACATTGTGTTTCCTCCTTTTCCTCCTTTTTTCTCCAAATTATAAAATGTCCCTTTTTCTTGTTAAATTAATGTATCACAGTCAAGTCTATTGTAAAATGAAGTTTATTAAATATGTTAAAAACTGTATGTTCAACATTGTGACATTGTGTTTCCTCCTTTTCCTCCTTTTTTCTCCAAATTATAAAATGTCCCTTTTTCTTGTTAAATTAATGTATCACAGTCAAGTCTATTGTAAAATGAAGTTTATTAAATATGTTAAAAACTGTATGTTCAACATTGTGACATTGTGTTTCCTCCTTTTCCTCCTTTTTTCTCCAAATTATAAAATGTCCCTTTTTCTTGTTAAATTAATGTATCACAGTCAAGTCTATTGTAAAATGAAGTTTATTAAATATGTTAAAAACTGTATGTTCAACATTGTGACATTGTGTTTCCTCCTTTTCCTCCTTTTTTCTCCAAATTATAAAATGTCCCTTTTTCTTGTTAAATTAATGTATCACAGTCAAGTCTATTGTAAAATGAAGTTTATTAAATATGTTAAAAACTGTATGTTCAACATTGTGACATTGTGTTTCCTCCTTTTCCTCCTTTTTTCTCCAAATTATAAAATGTCCCTTTTTCTTGTTAAATTAATGTATCACAGTCAAGTCTATTGTAAAATGAAGTTTATTAAATATGTTAAAAACTGTATGTTCAACATTGTGACATTGTGTTTCCTCCTTTTCCTCCTTTTTTCTCCAAATTATAAAATGTCCCTTTTTCTTGTTAAATTAATGTATCACAGTCAAGTCTATTGTAAAATGAAGTTTATTAAATATGTTAAAAACTGTATGTTCAACATTGTGACATTGTGTTTCCTCCTTTTCCTCCTTTTTTCTCCAAATTATAAAATGTCCCTTTTTCTTGTTAAATTAATGTATCACAGTCAAGTCTATTGTAAAATGAAGTTTATTAAATATGTTAAAAACTGTATGTTCAACATTGTGACATTGTGTTTCCTCCTTTTCCTCCTTTTTTCTCCAAATTATAAAATGTCCCTTTTTCTTGTTAAATTAATGTATCACAGTCAAGTCTATTGTAAAATGAAGTTTATTAAATATGTTAAAAACTGTATGTTCAACATTGTGACATTGTGTTTCCTCCTTTTCCTCCTTTTTTCTCCAAATTATAAAATGTCCCTTTTTCTTGTTAAATTAATGTATCACAGTCAAGTCTATTGTAAAATGAAGTTTATTAAATATGTTAAAAACTGTATGTTCAACATTGTGACATTGTGTTTCCTCCTTTTCCTCCTTTTTTCTCCAAATTATAAAATGTCCCTTTTTCTTGTTAAATTAATGTATCACAGTCAAGTCTATTGTAAAATGAAGTTTATTAAATATGTTAAAAACTGTATGTTCAACATTGTGACATTGTGTTTCCTCCTTTTCCTCCTTTTTTCTCCAAATTATAAAATGTCCCTTTTTCTTGTTAAATTAATGTATCACAGTCAAGTCTATTGTAAAATGAAGTTTATTAAATATGTTAAAAACTGTATGTTCAACATTGTGACATTGTGTTTCCTCCTTTTCCTCCTTTTTTCTCCAAATTATAAAATGTCCCTTTTTCTTGTTAAATTAATGTATCACAGTCAAGTCTATTGTAAAATGAAGTTTATTAAATATGTTAAAAACTGTATGTTCAACATTGTGACATTGTGTTTCCTCCTTTTCCTCCTTTTTTCTCCAAATTATAAAATGTCCCTTTTTCTTGTTAAATTAATGTATCACAGTCAAGTCTATTGTAAAATGAAGTTTATTAAATATGTTAAAAACTGTATGTTCAACATTGTGACATTGTGTTTCCTCCTTTTCCTCCTTTTTTCTCCAAATTATAAAATGTCCCTTTTTCTTGTTAAATTAATGTATCACAGTCAAGTCTATTGTAAAATGAAGTTTATTAAATATGTTAAAAACTGTATGTTCAACATTGTGACATTGTGTTTCCTCCTTTTCCTCCTTTTTTCTCCAAATTATAAAATGTCCCTTTTTCTTGTTAAATTAATGTATCACAGTCAAGTCTATTGTAAAATGAAGTTTATTAAATATGTTAAAAACTGTATGTTCAACATTGTGACATTGTGTTTCCTCCTTTTCCTCCTTTTTTCTCCAAATTATAAAATGTCCCTTTTTCTTGTTAAATTAATGTATCACAGTCAAGTCTATTGTAAAATGAAGTTTATTAAATATGTTAAAAACTGTATGTTCAACATTGTGACATTGTGTTTCCTCCTTTTCCTCCTTTTTTCTCCAAATTATAAAATGTCCCTTTTTCTTGTTAAATTAATGTATCACAGTCAAGTCTATTGTAAAATGAAGTTTATTAAATATGTTAAAAACTGTATGTTCAACATTGTGACATTGTGTTTCCTCCTTTTCCTCCTTTTTTCTCCAAATTATAAAATGTCCCTTTTTCTTGTTAAATTAATGTATCACAGTCAAGTCTATTGTAAAATGAAGTTTATTAAATATGTTAAAAACTGTATGTTCAACATTGTGACATTGTGTTTCCTCCTTTTCCTCCTTTTTTCTCCAAATTATAAAATGTCCCTTTTTCTTGTTAAATTAATGTATCACAGTCAAGTCTATTGTAAAATGAAGTTTATTAAATATGTTAAAAACTGTATGTTCAACATTGTGACATTGTGTTTCCTCCTTTTCCTCCTTTTTTCTCCAAATTATAAAATGTCCCTTTTTCTTGTTAAATTAATGTATCACAGTCAAGTCTATTGTAAAATGAAGTTTATTAAATATGTTAAAAACTGTATGTTCAACATTGTGACATTGTGTTTCCTCCTTTTCCTCCTTTTTTCTCCAAATTATAAAATGTCCCTTTTTCTTGTTAAATTAATGTATCACAGTCAAGTCTATTGTAAAATGAAGTTTATTAAATATGTTAAAAACTGTATGTTCAACATTGTGACATTGTGTTTCCTCCTTTTCCTCCTTTTTTCTCCAAATTATAAAATGTCCCTTTTTCTTGTTAAATTAATGTATCACAGTCAAGTCTATTGTAAAATGAAGTTTATTAAATATGTTAAAAACTGTATGTTCAACATTGTGACATTGTGTTTCCTCCTTTTCCTCCTTTTTTCTCCAAATTATAAAATGTCCCTTTTTCTTGTTAAATTAATGTATCACAGTCAAGTCTATTGTAAAATGAAGTTTATTAAATATGTTAAAAACTGTATGTTCAACATTGTGACATTGTGTTTCCTCCTTTTCCTCCTTTTTTCTCCAAATTATAAAATGTCCCTTTTTCTTGTTAAATTAATGTATCACAGTCAAGTCTATTGTAAAATGAAGTTTATTAAATATGTTAAAAACTGTATGTTCAACATTGTGACATTGTGTTTCCTCCTTTTCCTCCTTTTTTCTCCAAATTATAAAATGTCCCTTTTTCTTGTTAAATTAATGTATCACAGTCAAGTCTATTGTAAAATGAAGTTTATTAAATATGTTAAAAACTGTATGTTCAACATTGTGACATTGTGTTTCCTCCTTTTCCTCCTTTTTTCTCC
The DNA here is from genome assembly GCF_030179905.1 of Drosophila bipectinata. NCBI lineage: Eukaryota > Metazoa > Arthropoda > Insecta > Diptera > Drosophilidae > Drosophila > Drosophila bipectinata. The sequence goes on along the minus strand of NW_027222967.1, from coordinate 23,871 downwards.
AAATTATAAAATGTCCCTTTTTCTTGTTAAATTAATGTATCACAGTCAAGTCTATTGTAAAATGAAGTTTATTAAATATGTTAAAAACTGTATGTTCAACATTGTGACATTGTGTTTCCTCCTTTTCCTCCTTTTTTCTCCAAATTATAAAATGTCCCTTTTTCTTGTTAAATTAATGTATCACAGTCAAGTCTATTGTAAAATGAAGTTTATTAAATATGTTAAAAACTGTATGTTCAACATTGTGACATTGTGTTTCCTCCTTTTCCTCCTTTTTTCTCCAAATTATAAAATGTCCCTTTTTCTTGTTAAATTAATGTATCACAGTCAAGTCTATTGTAAAATGAAGTTTATTAAATATGTTAAAAACTGTATGTTCAACATTGTGACATTGTGTTTCCTCCTTTTCCTCCTTTTTTCTCCAAATTATAAAATGTCCCTTTTTCTTGTTAAATTAATGTATCACAGTCAAGTCTATTGTAAAATGAAGTTTATTAAATATGTTAAAAACTGTATGTTCAACATTGTGACATTGTGTTTCCTCCTTTTCCTCCTTTTTTCTCCAAATTATAAAATGTCCCTTTTTCTTGTTAAATTAATGTATCACAGTCAAGTCTATTGTAAAATGAAGTTTATTAAATATGTTAAAAACTGTATGTTCAACATTGTGACATTGTGTTTCCTCCTTTTCCTCCTTTTTTCTCCAAATTATAAAATGTCCCTTTTTCTTGTTAAATTAATGTATCACAGTCAAGTCTATTGTAAAATGAAGTTTATTAAATATGTTAAAAACTGTATGTTCAACATTGTGACATTGTGTTTCCTCCTTTTCCTCCTTTTTTCTCCAAATTATAAAATGTCCCTTTTTCTTGTTAAATTAATGTATCACAGTCAAGTCTATTGTAAAATGAAGTTTATTAAATATGTTAAAAACTGTATGTTCAACATTGTGACATTGTGTTTCCTCCTTTTCCTCCTTTTTTCTCCAAATTATAAAATGTCCCTTTTTCTTGTTAAATTAATGTATCACAGTCAAGTCTATTGTAAAATGAAGTTTATTAAATATGTTAAAAACTGTATGTTCAACATTGTGACATTGTGTTTCCTCCTTTTCCTCCTTTTTTCTCCAAATTATAAAATGTCCCTTTTTCTTGTTAAATTAATGTATCACAGTCAAGTCTATTGTAAAATGAAGTTTATTAAATATGTTAAAAACTGTATGTTCAACATTGTGACATTGTGTTTCCTCCTTTTCCTCCTTTTTTCTCCAAATTATAAAATGTCCCTTTTTCTTGTTAAATTAATGTATCACAGTCAAGTCTATTGTAAAATGAAGTTTATTAAATATGTTAAAAACTGTATGTTCAACATTGTGACATTGTGTTTCCTCCTTTTCCTCCTTTTTTCTCCAAATTATAAAATGTCCCTTTTTCTTGTTAAATTAATGTATCACAGTCAAGTCTATTGTAAAATGAAGTTTATTAAATATGTTAAAAACTGTATGTTCAACATTGTGACATTGTGTTTCCTCCTTTTCCTCCTTTTTTCTCCAAATTATAAAATGTCCCTTTTTCTTGTTAAATTAATGTATCACAGTCAAGTCTATTGTAAAATGAAGTTTATTAAATATGTTAAAAACTGTATGTTCAACATTGTGACATTGTGTTTCCTCCTTTTCCTCCTTTTTTCTCCAAATTATAAAATGTCCCTTTTTCTTGTTAAATTAATGTATCACAGTCAAGTCTATTGTAAAATGAAGTTTATTAAATATGTTAAAAACTGTATGTTCAACATTGTGACATTGTGTTTCCTCCTTTTCCTCCTTTTTTCTCCAAATTATAAAATGTCCCTTTTTCTTGTTAAATTAATGTATCACAGTCAAGTCTATTGTAAAATGAAGTTTATTAAATATGTTAAAAACTGTATGTTCAACATTGTGACATTGTGTTTCCTCCTTTTCCTCCTTTTTTCTCCAAATTATAAAATGTCCCTTTTTCTTGTTAAATTAATGTATCACAGTCAAGTCTATTGTAAAATGAAGTTTATTAAATATGTTAAAAACTGTATGTTCAACATTGTGACATTGTGTTTCCTCCTTTTCCTCCTTTTTTCTCCAAATTATAAAATGTCCCTTTTTCTTGTTAAATTAATGTATCACAGTCAAGTCTATTGTAAAATGAAGTTTATTAAATATGTTAAAAACTGTATGTTCAACATTGTGACATTGTGTTTCCTCCTTTTCCTCCTTTTTTCTCCAAATTATAAAATGTCCCTTTTTCTTGTTAAATTAATGTATCACAGTCAAGTCTATTGTAAAATGAAGTTTATTAAATATGTTAAAAACTGTATGTTCAACATTGTGACATTGTGTTTCCTCCTTTTCCTCCTTTTTTCTCCAAATTATAAAATGTCCCTTTTTCTTGTTAAATTAATGTATCACAGTCAAGTCTATTGTAAAATGAAGTTTATTAAATATGTTAAAAACTGTATGTTCAACATTGTGACATTGTGTTTCCTCCTTTTCCTCCTTTTTTCTCCAAATTATAAAATGTCCCTTTTTCTTGTTAAATTAATGTATCACAGTCAAGTCTATTGTAAAATGAAGTTTATTAAATATGTTAAAAACTGTATGTTCAACATTGTGACATTGTGTTTCCTCCTTTTCCTCCTTTTTTCTCCAAATTATAAAATGTCCCTTTTTCTTGTTAAATTAATGTATCACAGTCAAGTCTATTGTAAAATGAAGTTTATTAAATATGTTAAAAACTGTATGTTCAACATTGTGACATTGTGTTTCCTCCTTTTCCTCCTTTTTTCTCCAAATTATAAAATGTCCCTTTTTCTTGTTAAATTAATGTATCACAGTCAAGTCTATTGTAAAATGAAGTTTATTAAATATGTTAAAAACTGTATGTTCAACATTGTGACATTGTGTTTCCTCCTTTTCCTCCTTTTTTCTCCAAATTATAAAATGTCCCTTTTTCTTGTTAAATTAATGTATCACAGTCAAGTCTATTGTAAAATGAAGTTTATTAAATATGTTAAAAACTGTATGTTCAACATTGTGACATTGTGTTTCCTCCTTTTCCTCCTTTTTTCTCCAAATTATAAAATGTCCCTTTTTCTTGTTAAATTAATGTATCACAGTCAAGTCTATTGTAAAATGAAGTTTATTAAATATGTTAAAAACTGTATGTTCAACATTGTGACATTGTGTTTCCTCCTTTTCCTCCTTTTTTCTCCAAATTATAAAATGTCCCTTTTTCTTGTTAAATTAATGTATCACAGTCAAGTCTATTGTAAAATGAAGTTTATTAAATATGTTAAAAACTGTATGTTCAACATTGTGACATTGTGTTTCCTCCTTTTCCTCCTTTTTTCTCCAAATTATAAAATGTCCCTTTTTCTTGTTAAATTAATGTATCACAGTCAAGTCTATTGTAAAATGAAGTTTATTAAATATGTTAAAAACTGTATGTTCAACATTGTGACATTGTGTTTCCTCCTTTTCCTCCTTTTTTCTCCAAATTATAAAATGTCCCTTTTTCTTGTTAAATTAATGTATCACAGTCAAGTCTATTGTAAAATGAAGTTTATTAAATATGTTAAAAACTGTATGTTCAACATTGTGACATTGTGTTTCCTCCTTTTCCTCCTTTTTTCTCCAAATTATAAAATGTCCCTTTTTCTTGTTAAATTAATGTATCACAGTCAAGTCTATTGTAAAATGAAGTTTATTAAATATGTTAAAAACTGTATGTTCAACATTGTGACATTGTGTTTCCTCCTTTTCCTCCTTTTTTCTCCAAATTATAAAATGTCCCTTTTTCTTGTTAAATTAATGTATCACAGTCAAGTCTATTGTAAAATGAAGTTTATTAAATATGTTAAAAACTGTATGTTCAACATTGTGACATTGTGTTTCCTCCTTTTCCTCCTTTTTTCTCCAAATTATAAAATGTCCCTTTTTCTTGTTAAATTAATGTATCACAGTCAAGTCTATTGTAAAATGAAGTTTATTAAATATGTTAAAAACTGTATGTTCAACATTGTGACATTGTGTTTCCTCCTTTTCCTCCTTTTTTCTCCAAATTATAAAATGTCCCTTTTTCTTGTTAAATTAATGTATCACAGTCAAGTCTATTGTAAAATGAAGTTTATTAAATATGTTAAAAACTGTATGTTCAACATTGTGACATTGTGTTTCCTCCTTTTCCTCCTTTTTTCTCCAAATTATAAAATGTCCCTTTTTCTTGTTAAATTAATGTATCACAGTCAAGTCTATTGTAAAATGAAGTTTATTAAATATGTTAAAAACTGTATGTTCAACATTGTGACATTGTGTTTCCTCCTTTTCCTCCTTTTTTCTCCAAATTATAAAATGTCCCTTTTTCTTGTTAAATTAATGTATCACAGTCAAGTCTATTGTAAAATGAAGTTTATTAAATATGTTAAAAACTGTATGTTCAACATTGTGACATTGTGTTTCCTCCTTTTCCTCCTTTTTTCTCCAAATTATAAAATGTCCCTTTTTCTTGTTAAATTAATGTATCACAGTCAAGTCTATTGTAAAATGAAGTTTATTAAATATGTTAAAAACTGTATGTTCAACATTGTGACATTGTGTTTCCTCCTTTTCCTCCTTTTTTCTCCAAATTATAAAATGTCCCTTTTTCTTGTTAAATTAATGTATCACAGTCAAGTCTATTGTAAAATGAAGTTTATTAAATATGTTAAAAACTGTATGTTCAACATTGTGACATTGTGTTTCCTCCTTTTCCTCCTTTTTTCTCCAAATTATAAAATGTCCCTTTTTCTTGTTAAATTAATGTATCACAGTCAAGTCTATTGTAAAATGAAGTTTATTAAATATGTTAAAAACTGTATGTTCAACATTGTGACATTGTGTTTCCTCCTTTTCCTCCTTTTTTCTCCAAATTATAAAATGTCCCTTTTTCTTGTTAAATTAATGTATCACAGTCAAGTCTATTGTAAAATGAAGTTTATTAAATATGTTAAAAACTGTATGTTCAACATTGTGACATTGTGTTTCCTCCTTTTCCTCCTTTTTTCTCCAAATTATAAAATGTCCCTTTTTCTTGTTAAATTAATGTATCACAGTCAAGTCTATTGTAAAATGAAGTTTATTAAATATGTTAAAAACTGTATGTTCAACATTGTGACATTGTGTTTCCTCCTTTTCCTCCTTTTTTCTCCAAATTATAAAATGTCCCTTTTTCTTGTTAAATTAATGTATCACAGTCAAGTCTATTGTAAAATGAAGTTTATTAAATATGTTAAAAACTGTATGTTCAACATTGTGACATTGTGTTTCCTCCTTTTCCTCCTTTTTTCTCCAAATTATAAAATGTCCCTTTTTCTTGTTAAATTAATGTATCACAGTCAAGTCTATTGTAAAATGAAGTTTATTAAATATGTTAAAAACTGTATGTTCAACATTGTGACATTGTGTTTCCTCCTTTTCCTCCTTTTTTCTCCAAATTATAAAATGTCCCTTTTTCTTGTTAAATTAATGTATCACAGTCAAGTCTATTGTAAAATGAAGTTTATTAAATATGTTAAAAACTGTATGTTCAACATTGTGACATTGTGTTTCCTCCTTTTCCTCCTTTTTTCTCCAAATTATAAAATGTCCCTTTTTCTTGTTAAATTAATGTATCACAGTCAAGTCTATTGTAAAATGAAGTTTATTAAATATGTTAAAAACTGTATGTTCAACATTGTGACATTGTGTTTCCTCCTTTTCCTCCTTTTTTCTCCAAATTATAAAATGTCCCTTTTTCTTGTTAAATTAATGTATCACAGTCAAGTCTATTGTAAAATGAAGTTTATTAAATATGTTAAAAACTGTATGTTCAACATTGTGACATTGTGTTTCCTCCTTTTCCTCCTTTTTTCTCCAAATTATAAAATGTCCCTTTTTCTTGTTAAATTAATGTATCACAGTCAAGTCTATTGTAAAATGAAGTTTATTAAATATGTTAAAAACTGTATGTTCAACATTGTGACATTGTGTTTCCTCCTTTTCCTCCTTTTTTCTCCAAATTATAAAATGTCCCTTTTTCTTGTTAAATTAATGTATCACAGTCAAGTCTATTGTAAAATGAAGTTTATTAAATATGTTAAAAACTGTATGTTCAACATTGTGACATTGTGTTTCCTCCTTTTCCTCCTTTTTTCTCCAAATTATAAAATGTCCCTTTTTCTTGTTAAATTAATGTATCACAGTCAAGTCTATTGTAAAATGAAGTTTATTAAATATGTTAAAAACTGTATGTTCAACATTGTGACATTGTGTTTCCTCCTTTTCCTCCTTTTTTCTCCAAATTATAAAATGTCCCTTTTTCTTGTTAAATTAATGTATCACAGTCAAGTCTATTGTAAAATGAAGTTTATTAAATATGTTAAAAACTGTATGTTCAACATTGTGACATTGTGTTTCCTCCTTTTCCTCCTTTTTTCTCCAAATTATAAAATGTCCCTTTTTCTTGTTAAATTAATGTATCACAGTCAAGTCTATTGTAAAATGAAGTTTATTAAATATGTTAAAAACTGTATGTTCAACATTGTGACATTGTGTTTCCTCCTTTTCCTCCTTTTTTCTCCAAATTATAAAATGTCCCTTTTTCTTGTTAAATTAATGTATCACAGTCAAGTCTATTGTAAAATGAAGTTTATTAAATATGTTAAAAACTGTATGTTCAACATTGTGACATTGTGTTTCCTCCTTTTCCTCCTTTTTTCTCCAAATTATAAAATGTCCCTTTTTCTTGTTAAATTAATGTATCACAGTCAAGTCTATTGTAAAATGAAGTTTATTAAATATGTTAAAAACTGTATGTTCAACATTGTGACATTGTGTTTCCTCCTTTTCCTCCTTTTTTCTCCAAATTATAAAATGTCCCTTTTTCTTGTTAAATTAATGTATCACAGTCAAGTCTATTGTAAAATGAAGTTTATTAAATATGTTAAAAACTGTATGTTCAACATTGTGACATTGTGTTTCCTCCTTTTCCTCCTTTTTTCTCCAAATTATAAAATGTCCCTTTTTCTTGTTAAATTAATGTATCACAGTCAAGTCTATTGTAAAATGAAGTTTATTAAATATGTTAAAAACTGTATGTTCAACATTGTGACATTGTGTTTCCTCCTTTTCCTCCTTTTTTCTCCAAATTATAAAATGTCCCTTTTTCTTGTTAAATTAATGTATCACAGTCAAGTCTATTGTAAAATGAAGTTTATTAAATATGTTAAAAACTGTATGTTCAACATTGTGACATTGTGTTTCCTCCTTTTCCTCCTTTTTTCTCCAAATTATAAAATGTCCCTTTTTCTTGTTAAATTAATGTATCACAGTCAAGTCTATTGTAAAATGAAGTTTATTAAATATGTTAAAAACTGTATGTTCAACATTGTGACATTGTGTTTCCTCCTTTTCCTCCTTTTTTCTCCAAATTATAAAATGTCCCTTTTTCTTGTTAAATTAATGTATCACAGTCAAGTCTATTGTAAAATGAAGTTTATTAAATATGTTAAAAACTGTATGTTCAACATTGTGACATTGTGTTTCCTCCTTTTCCTCCTTTTTTCTCCAAATTATAAAATGTCCCTTTTTCTTGTTAAATTAATGTATCACAGTCAAGTCTATTGTAAAATGAAGTTTATTAAATATGTTAAAAACTGTATGTTCAACATTGTGACATTGTGTTTCCTCCTTTTCCTCCTTTTTTCTCCAAATTATAAAATGTCCCTTTTTCTTGTTAAATTAATGTATCACAGTCAAGTCTATTGTAAAATGAAGTTTATTAAATATGTTAAAAACTGTATGTTCAACATTGTGACATTGTGTTTCCTCCTTTTCCTCCTTTTTTCTCCAAATTATAAAATGTCCCTTTTTCTTGTTAAATTAATGTATCACAGTCAAGTCTATTGTAAAATGAAGTTTATTAAATATGTTAAAAACTGTATGTTCAACATTGTGACATTGTGTTTCCTCCTTTTCCTCCTTTTTTCTCCAAATTATAAAATGTCCCTTTTTCTTGTTAAATTAATGTATCACAGTCAAGTCTATTGTAAAATGAAGTTTATTAAATATGTTAAAAACTGTATGTTCAACATTGTGACATTGTGTTTCCTCCTTTTCCTCCTTTTTTCTCCAAATTATAAAATGTCCCTTTTTCTTGTTAAATTAATGTATCACAGTCAAGTCTATTGTAAAATGAAGTTTATTAAATATGTTAAAAACTGTATGTTCAACATTGTGACATTGTGTTTCCTCCTTTTCCTCCTTTTTTCTCCAAATTATAAAATGTCCCTTTTTCTTGTTAAATTAATGTATCACAGTCAAGTCTATTGTAAAATGAAGTTTATTAAATATGTTAAAAACTGTATGTTCAACATTGTGACATTGTGTTTCCTCCTTTTCCTCCTTTTTTCTCCAAATTATAAAATGTCCCTTTTTCTTGTTAAATTAATGTATCACAGTCAAGTCTATTGTAAAATGAAGTTTATTAAATATGTTAAAAACTGTATGTTCAACATTGTGACATTGTGTTTCCTCCTTTTCCTCCTTTTTTCTCCAAATTATAAAATGTCCCTTTTTCTTGTTAAATTAATGTATCACAGTCAAGTCTATTGTAAAATGAAGTTTATTAAATATGTTAAAAACTGTATGTTCAACATTGTGACATTGTGTTTCCTCCTTTTCCTCCTTTTTTCTCCAAATTATAAAATGTCCCTTTTTCTTGTTAAATTAATGTATCACAGTCAAGTCTATTGTAAAATGAAGTTTATTAAATATGTTAAAAACTGTATGTTCAACATTGTGACATTGTGTTTCCTCCTTTTCCTCCTTTTTTCTCCAAATTATAAAATGTCCCTTTTTCTTGTTAAATTAATGTATCACAGTCAAGTCTATTGTAAAATGAAGTTTATTAAATATGTTAAAAACTGTATGTTCAACATTGTGACATTGTGTTTCCTCCTTTTCCTCCTTTTTTCTCCAAATTATAAAATGTCCCTTTTTCTTGTTAAATTAATGTATCACAGTCAAGTCTATTGTAAAATGAAGTTTATTAAATATGTTAAAAACTGTATGTTCAACATTGTGACATTGTGTTTCCTCCTTTTCCTCCTTTTTTCTCCAAATTATAAAATGTCCCTTTTTCTTGTTAAATTAATGTATCACAGTCAAGTCTATTGTAAAATGAAGTTTATTAAATATGTTAAAAACTGTATGTTCAACATTGTGACATTGTGTTTCCTCCTTTTCCTCCTTTTTTCTCCAAATTATAAAATGTCCCTTTTTCTTGTTAAATTAATGTATCACAGTCAAGTCTATTGTAAAATGAAGTTTATTAAATATGTTAAAAACTGTATGTTCAACATTGTGACATTGTGTTTCCTCCTTTTCCTCCTTTTTTCTCCAAATTATAAAATGTCCCTTTTTCTTGTTAAATTAATGTATCACAGTCAAGTCTATTGTAAAATGAAGTTTATTAAATATGTTAAAAACTGTATGTTCAACATTGTGACATTGTGTTTCCTCCTTTTCCTCCTTTTTTCTCCAAATTATAAAATGTCCCTTTTTCTTGTTAAATTAATGTATCACAGTCAAGTCTATTGTAAAATGAAGTTTATTAAATATGTTAAAAACTGTATGTTCAACATTGTGACATTGTGTTTCCTCCTTTTCCTCCTTTTTTCTCCAAATTATAAAATGTCCCTTTTTCTTGTTAAATTAATGTATCACAGTCAAGTCTATTGTAAAATGAAGTTTATTAAATATGTTAAAAACTGTATGTTCAACATTGTGACATTGTGTTTCCTCCTTTTCCTCCTTTTTTCTCCAAATTATAAAATGTCCCTTTTTCTTGTTAAATTAATGTATCACAGTCAAGTCTATTGTAAAATGAAGTTTATTAAATATGTTAAAAACTGTATGTTCAACATTGTGACATTGTGTTTCCTCCTTTTCCTCCTTTTTTCTCCAAATTATAAAATGTCCCTTTTTCTTGTTAAATTAATGTATCACAGTCAAGTCTATTGTAAAATGAAGTTTATTAAATATGTTAAAAACTGTATGTTCAACATTGTGACATTGTGTTTCCTCCTTTTCCTCCTTTTTTCTCCAAATTATAAAATGTCCCTTTTTCTTGTTAAATTAATGTATCACAGTCAAGTCTATTGTAAAATGAAGTTTATTAAATATGTTAAAAACTGTATGTTCAACATTGTGACATTGTGTTTCCTCCTTTTCCTCCTTTTTTCTCCAAATTATAAAATGTCCCTTTTTCTTGTTAAATTAATGTATCACAGTCAAGTCTATTGTAAAATGAAGTTTATTAAATATGTTAAAAACTGTATGTTCAACATTGTGACATTGTGTTTCCTCCTTTTCCTCCTTTTTTCTCCAAATTATAAAATGTCCCTTTTTCTTGTTAAATTAATGTATCACAGTCAAGTCTATTGTAAAATGAAGTTTATTAAATATGTTAAAAACTGTATGTTCAACATTGTGACATTGTGTTTCCTCCTTTTCCTCCTTTTTTCTCCAAATTATAAAATGTCCCTTTTTCTTGTTAAATTAATGTATCACAGTCAAGTCTATTGTAAAATGAAGTTTATTAAATATGTTAAAAACTGTATGTTCAACATTGTGACATTGTGTTTCCTCCTTTTCCTCCTTTTTTCTCCAAATTATAAAATGTCCCTTTTTCTTGTTAAATTAATGTATCACAGTCAAGTCTATTGTAAAATGAAGTTTATTAAATATGTTAAAAACTGTATGTTCAACATTGTGACATTGTGTTTCCTCCTTTTCCTCCTTTTTTCTCCAAATTATAAAATGTCCCTTTTTCTTGTTAAATTAATGTATCACAGTCAAGTCTATTGTAAAATGAAGTTTATTAAATATGTTAAAAACTGTATGTTCAACATTGTGACATTGTGTTTCCTCCTTTTCCTCCTTTTTTCTCCAAATTATAAAATGTCCCTTTTTCTTGTTAAATTAATGTATCACAGTCAAGTCTATTGTAAAATGAAGTTTATTAAATATGTTAAAAACTGTATGTTCAACATTGTGACATTGTGTTTCCTCCTTTTCCTCCTTTTTTCTCCAAATTATAAAATGTCCCTTTTTCTTGTTAAATTAATGTATCACAGTCAAGTCTATTGTAAAATGAAGTTTATTAAATATGTTAAAAACTGTATGTTCAACATTGTGACATTGTGTTTCCTCCTTTTCCTCCTTTTTTCTCCAAATTATAAAATGTCCCTTTTTCTTGTTAAATTAATGTATCACAGTCAAGTCTATTGTAAAATGAAGTTTATTAAATATGTTAAAAACTGTATGTTCAACATTGTGACATTGTGTTTCCTCCTTTTCCTCCTTTTTTCTCCAAATTATAAAATGTCCCTTTTTCTTGTTAAATTAATGTATCACAGTCAAGTCTATTGTAAAATGAAGTTTATTAAATATGTTAAAAACTGTATGTTCAACATTGTGACATTGTGTTTCCTCCTTTTCCTCCTTTTTTCTCCAAATTATAAAATGTCCCTTTTTCTTGTTAAATTAATGTATCACAGTCAAGTCTATTGTAAAATGAAGTTTATTAAATATGTTAAAAACTGTATGTTCAACATTGTGACATTGTGTTTCCTCCTTTTCCTCCTTTTTTCTCCAAATTATAAAATGTCCCTTTTTCTTGTTAAATTAATGTATCACAGTCAAGTCTATTGTAAAATGAAGTTTATTAAATATGTTAAAAACTGTATGTTCAACATTGTGACATTGTGTTTCCTCCTTTTCCTCCTTTTTTCTCCAAATTATAAAATGTCCCTTTTTCTTGTTAAATTAATGTATCACAGTCAAGTCTATTGTAAAATGAAGTTTATTAAATATGTTAAAAACTGTATGTTCAACATTGTGACATTGTGTTTCCTCCTTTTCCTCCTTTTTTCTCCAAATTATAAAATGTCCCTTTTTCTTGTTAAATTAATGTATCACAGTCAAGTCTATTGTAAAATGAAGTTTATTAAATATGTTAAAAACTGTATGTTCAACATTGTGACATTGTGTTTCCTCCTTTTCCTCCTTTTTTCTCCAAATTATAAAATGTCCCTTTTTCTTGTTAAATTAATGTATCACAGTCAAGTCTATTGTAAAATGAAGTTTATTAAATATGTTAAAAACTGTATGTTCAACATTGTGACATTGTGTTTCCTCCTTTTCCTCCTTTTTTCTCCAAATTATAAAATGTCCCTTTTTCTTGTTAAATTAATGTATCACAGTCAAGTCTATTGTAAAATGAAGTTTATTAAATATGTTAAAAACTGTATGTTCAACATTGTGACATTGTGTTTCCTCCTTTTCCTCCTTTTTTCTCCAAATTATAAAATGTCCCTTTTTCTTGTTAAATTAATGTATCACAGTCAAGTCTATTGTAAAATGAAGTTTATTAAATATGTTAAAAACTGTATGTTCAACATTGTGACATTGTGTTTCCTCCTTTTCCTCCTTTTTTCTCCAAATTATAAAATGTCCCTTTTTCTTGTTAAATTAATGTATCACAGTCAAGTCTATTGTAAAATGAAGTTTATTAAATATGTTAAAAACTGTATGTTCAACATTGTGACATTGTGTTTCCTCCTTTTCCTCCTTTTTTCTCCAAATTATAAAATGTCCCTTTTTCTTGTTAAATTAATGTATCACAGTCAAGTCTATTGTAAAATGAAGTTTATTAAATATGTTAAAAACTGTATGTTCAACATTGTGACATTGTGTTTCCTCCTTTTCCTCCTTTTTTCTCCAAATTATAAAATGTCCCTTTTTCTTGTTAAATTAATGTATCACAGTCAAGTCTATTGTAAAATGAAGTTTATTAAATATGTTAAAAACTGTATGTTCAACATTGTGACATTGTGTTTCCTCCTTTTCCTCCTTTTTTCTCCAAATTATAAAATGTCCCTTTTTCTTGTTAAATTAATGTATCACAGTCAAGTCTATTGTAAAATGAAGTTTATTAAATATGTTAAAAACTGTATGTTCAACATTGTGACATTGTGTTTCCTCCTTTTCCTCCTTTTTTCTCCAAATTATAAAATGTCCCTTTTTCTTGTTAAATTAATGTATCACAGTCAAGTCTATTGTAAAATGAAGTTTATTAAATATGTTAAAAACTGTATGTTCAACATTGTGACATTGTGTTTCCTCCTTTTCCTCCTTTTTTCTCCAAATTATAAAATGTCCCTTTTTCTTGTTAAATTAATGTATCACAGTCAAGTCTATTGTAAAATGAAGTTTATTAAATATGTTAAAAACTGTATGTTCAACATTGTGACATTGTGTTTCCTCCTTTTCCTCCTTTTTTCTCCAAATTATAAAATGTCCCTTTTTCTTGTTAAATTAATGTATCACAGTCAAGTCTATTGTAAAATGAAGTTTATTAAATATGTTAAAAACTGTATGTTCAACATTGTGACATTGTGTTTCCTCCTTTTCCTCCTTTTTTCTCCAAATTATAAAATGTCCCTTTTTCTTGTTAAATTAATGTATCACAGTCAAGTCTATTGTAAAATGAAGTTTATTAAATATGTTAAAAACTGTATGTTCAACATTGTGACATTGTGTTTCCTCCTTTTCCTCCTTTTTTCTCCAAATTATAAAATGTCCCTTTTTCTTGTTAAATTAATGTATCACAGTCAAGTCTATTGTAAAATGAAGTTTATTAAATATGTTAAAAACTGTATGTTCAACATTGTGACATTGTGTTTCCTCCTTTTCCTCCTTTTTTCTCCAAATTATAAAATGTCCCTTTTTCTTGTTAAATTAATGTATCACAGTCAAGTCTATTGTAAAATGAAGTTTATTAAATATGTTAAAAACTGTATGTTCAACATTGTGACATTGTGTTTCCTCCTTTTCCTCCTTTTTTCTCCAAATTATAAAATGTCCCTTTTTCTTGTTAAATTAATGTATCACAGTCAAGTCTATTGTAAAATGAAGTTTATTAAATATGTTAAAAACTGTATGTTCAACATTGTGACATTGTGTTTCCTCCTTTTCCTCCTTTTTTCTCCAAATTATAAAATGTCCCTTTTTCTTGTTAAATTAATGTATCACAGTCAAGTCTATTGTAAAATGAAGTTTATTAAATATGTTAAAAACTGTATGTTCAACATTGTGACATTGTGTTTCCTCCTTTTCCTCCTTTTTTCTCCAAATTATAAAATGTCCCTTTTTCTTGTTAAATTAATGTATCACAGTCAAGTCTATTGTAAAATGAAGTTTATTAAATATGTTAAAAACTGTATGTTCAACATTGTGACATTGTGTTTCCTCCTTTTCCTCCTTTTTTCTCCAAATTATAAAATGTCCCTTTTTCTTGTTAAATTAATGTATCACAGTCAAGTCTATTGTAAAATGAAGTTTATTAAATATGTTAAAAACTGTATGTTCAACATTGTGACATTGTGTTTCCTCCTTTTCCTCCTTTTTTCTCCAAATTATAAAATGTCCCTTTTTCTTGTTAAATTAATGTATCACAGTCAAGTCTATTGTAAAATGAAGTTTATTAAATATGTTAAAAACTGTATGTTCAACATTGTGACATTGTGTTTCCTCCTTTTCCTCCTTTTTTCTCCAAATTATAAAATGTCCCTTTTTCTTGTTAAATTAATGTATCACAGTCAAGTCTATTGTAAAATGAAGTTTATTAAATATGTTAAAAACTGTATGTTCAACATTGTGACATTGTGTTTCCTCCTTTTCCTCCTTTTTTCTCCAAATTATAAAATGTCCCTTTTTCTTGTTAAATTAATGTATCACAGTCAAGTCTATTGTAAAATGAAGTTTATTAAATATGTTAAAAACTGTATGTTCAACATTGTGACATTGTGTTTCCTCCTTTTCCTCCTTTTTTCTCCAAATTATAAAATGTCCCTTTTTCTTGTTAAATTAATGTATCACAGTCAAGTCTATTGTAAAATGAAGTTTATTAAATATGTTAAAAACTGTATGTTCAACATTGTGACATTGTGTTTCCTCCTTTTCCTCCTTTTTTCTCCAAATTATAAAATGTCCCTTTTTCTTGTTAAATTAATGTATCACAGTCAAGTCTATTGTAAAATGAAGTTTATTAAATATGTTAAAAACTGTATGTTCAACATTGTGACATTGTGTTTCCTCCTTTTCCTCCTTTTTTCTCCAAATTATAAAATGTCCCTTTTTCTTGTTAAATTAATGTATCACAGTCAAGTCTATTGTAAAATGAAGTTTATTAAATATGTTAAAAACTGTATGTTCAACATTGTGACATTGTGTTTCCTCCTTTTCCTCCTTTTTTCTCCAAATTATAAAATGTCCCTTTTTCTTGTTAAATTAATGTATCACAGTCAAGTCTATTGTAAAATGAAGTTTATTAAATATGTTAAAAACTGTATGTTCAACATTGTGACATTGTGTTTCCTCCTTTTCCTCCTTTTTTCTCCAAATTATAAAATGTCCCTTTTTCTTGTTAAATTAATGTATCACAGTCAAGTCTATTGTAAAATGAAGTTTATTAAATATGTTAAAAACTGTATGTTCAACATTGTGACATTGTGTTTCCTCCTTTTCCTCCTTTTTTCTCCAAATTATAAAATGTCCCTTTTTCTTGTTAAATTAATGTATCACAGTCAAGTCTATTGTAAAATGAAGTTTATTAAATATGTTAAAAACTGTATGTTCAACATTGTGACATTGTGTTTCCTCCTTTTCCTCCTTTTTTCTCCAAATTATAAAATGTCCCTTTTTCTTGTTAAATTAATGTATCACAGTCAAGTCTATTGTAAAATGAAGTTTATTAAATATGTTAAAAACTGTATGTTCAACATTGTGACATTGTGTTTCCTCCTTTTCCTCCTTTTTTCTCCAAATTATAAAATGTCCCTTTTTCTTGTTAAATTAATGTATCACAGTCAAGTCTATTGTAAAATGAAGTTTATTAAATATGTTAAAAACTGTATGTTCAACATTGTGACATTGTGTTTCCTCCTTTTCCTCCTTTTTTCTCCAAATTATAAAATGTCCCTTTTTCTTGTTAAATTAATGTATCACAGTCAAGTCTATTGTAAAATGAAGTTTATTAAATATGTTAAAAACTGTATGTTCAACATTGTGACATTGTGTTTCCTCCTTTTCCTCCTTTTTTCTCCAAATTATAAAATGTCCCTTTTTCTTGTTAAATTAATGTATCACAGTCAAGTCTATTGTAAAATGAAGTTTATTAAATATGTTAAAAACTGTATGTTCAACATTGTGACATTGTGTTTCCTCCTTTTCCTCCTTTTTTCTCCAAATTATAAAATGTCCCTTTTTCTTGTTAAATTAATGTATCACAGTCAAGTCTATTGTAAAATGAAGTTTATTAAATATGTTAAAAACTGTATGTTCAACATTGTGACATTGTGTTTCCTCCTTTTCCTCCTTTTTTCTCCAAATTATAAAATGTCCCTTTTTCTTGTTAAATTAATGTATCACAGTCAAGTCTATTGTAAAATGAAGTTTATTAAATATGTTAAAAACTGTATGTTCAACATTGTGACATTGTGTTTCCTCCTTTTCCTCCTTTTTTCTCCAAATTATAAAATGTCCCTTTTTCTTGTTAAATTAATGTATCACAGTCAAGTCTATTGTAAAATGAAGTTTATTAAATATGTTAAAAACTGTATGTTCAACATTGTGACATTGTGTTTCCTCCTTTTCCTCCTTTTTTCTCCAAATTATAAAATGTCCCTTTTTCTTGTTAAATTAATGTATCACAGTCAAGTCTATTGTAAAATGAAGTTTATTAAATATGTTAAAAACTGTATGTTCAACATTGTGACATTGTGTTTCCTCCTTTTCCTCCTTTTTTCTCCAAATTATAAAATGTCCCTTTTTCTTGTTAAATTAATGTATCACAGTCAAGTCTATTGTAAAATGAAGTTTATTAAATATGTTAAAAACTGTATGTTCAACATTGTGACATTGTGTTTCCTCCTTTTCCTCCTTTTTTCTCCAAATTATAAAATGTCCCTTTTTCTTGTTAAATTAATGTATCACAGTCAAGTCTATTGTAAAATGAAGTTTATTAAATATGTTAAAAACTGTATGTTCAACATTGTGACATTGTGTTTCCTCCTTTTCCTCCTTTTTTCTCCAAATTATAAAATGTCCCTTTTTCTTGTTAAATTAATGTATCACAGTCAAGTCTATTGTAAAATGAAGTTTATTAAATATGTTAAAAACTGTATGTTCAACATTGTGACATTGTGTTTCCTCCTTTTCCTCCTTTTTTCTCCAAATTATAAAATGTCCCTTTTTCTTGTTAAATTAATGTATCACAGTCAAGTCTATTGTAAAATGAAGTTTATTAAATATGTTAAAAACTGTATGTTCAACATTGTGACATTGTGTTTCCTCCTTTTCCTCCTTTTTTCTCCAAATTATAAAATGTCCCTTTTTCTTGTTAAATTAATGTATCACAGTCAAGTCTATTGTAAAATGAAGTTTATTAAATATGTTAAAAACTGTATGTTCAACATTGTGACATTGTGTTTCCTCCTTTTCCTCCTTTTTTCTCCAAATTATAAAATGTCCCTTTTTCTTGTTAAATTAATGTATCACAGTCAAGTCTATTGTAAAATGAAGTTTATTAAATATGTTAAAAACTGTATGTTCAACATTGTGACATTGTGTTTCCTCCTTTTCCTCCTTTTTTCTCCAAATTATAAAATGTCCCTTTTTCTTGTTAAATTAATGTATCACAGTCAAGTCTATTGTAAAATGAAGTTTATTAAATATGTTAAAAACTGTATGTTCAACATTGTGACATTGTGTTTCCTCCTTTTCCTCCTTTTTTCTCCAAATTATAAAATGTCCCTTTTTCTTGTTAAATTAATGTATCACAGTCAAGTCTATTGTAAAATGAAGTTTATTAAATATGTTAAAAACTGTATGTTCAACATTGTGACATTGTGTTTCCTCCTTTTCCTCCTTTTTTCTCCAAATTATAAAATGTCCCTTTTTCTTGTTAAATTAATGTATCACAGTCAAGTCTATTGTAAAATGAAGTTTATTAAATATGTTAAAAACTGTATGTTCAACATTGTGACATTGTGTTTCCTCCTTTTCCTCCTTTTTTCTCCAAATTATAAAATGTCCCTTTTTCTTGTTAAATTAATGTATCACAGTCAAGTCTATTGTAAAATGAAGTTTATTAAATATGTTAAAAACTGTATGTTCAACATTGTGACATTGTGTTTCCTCCTTTTCCTCCTTTTTCCTCCAAATTATAAAATGTCCCTTTTTCTTGTTAAATTAATGTATCACAGTCAAGTCTATTGTAAAATGAAGTTTATTAAATATGTTAAAAACTGTATGTTCAACATTGTGACATTGTGTTTCCTCCTTTTCCTCCTTTTTTCTCCAAATTATAAAATGTCCCTTTTTCTTGTTAAATTAATGTATCACAGTCAAGTCTATTGTAAAATGAAGTTTATTAAATATGTTAAAAACTGTATGTTCAACATTGTGACATTGTGTTTCCTCCTTTTCCTCCTTTTTTCTCCAAATTATAAAATGTCCCTTTTTCTTGTTAAATTAATGTATCACAGTCAAGTCTATTGTAAAATGAAGTTTATTAAATATGTTAAAAACTGTATGTTCAACATTGTGACATTGTGTTTCCTCCTTTTCCTCCTTTTTTCTCCAAATTATAAAATGTCCCTTTTTCTTGTTAAATTAATGTATCACAGTCAAGTCTATTGTAAAATGAAGTTTATTAAATATGTTAAAAACTGTATGTTCAACATTGTGACATTGTGTTTCCTCCTTTTCCTCCTTTTTTCTCCAAATTATAAAATGTCCCTTTTTCTTGTTAAATTAATGTATCACAGTCAAGTCTATTGTAAAATGAAGTTTATTAAATATGTTAAAAACTGTATGTTCAACATTGTGACATTGTGTTTCCTCCTTTTCCTCCTTTTTTCTCCAAATTATAAAATGTCCCTTTTTCTTGTTAAATTAATGTATCACAGTCAAGTCTATTGTAAAATGAAGTTTATTAAATATGTTAAAAACTGTATGTTCAACATTGTGACATTGTGTTTCCTCCTTTTCCTCCTTTTTTCTCCAAATTATAAAATGTCCCTTTTTCTTGTTAAATTAATGTATCACAGTCAAGTCTATTGTAAAATGAAGTTTATTAAATATGTTAAAAACTGTATGTTCAACATTGTGACATTGTGTTTCCTCCTTTTCCTCCTTTTTTCTCCAAATTATAAAATGTCCCTTTTTCTTGTTAAATTAATGTATCACAGTCAAGTCTATTGTAAAATGAAGTTTATTAAATATGTTAAAAACTGTATGTTCAACATTGTGACATTGTGTTTCCTCCTTTTCCTCCTTTTTTCTCCAAATTATAAAATGTCCCTTTTTCTTGTTAAATTAATGTATCACAGTCAAGTCTATTGTAAAATGAAGTTTATTAAATATGTTAAAAACTGTATGTTCAACATTGTGACATTGTGTTTCCTCCTTTTCCTCCTTTTTTCTCCAAATTATAAAATGTCCCTTTTTCTTGTTAAATTAATGTATCACAGTCAAGTCTATTGTAAAATGAAGTTTATTAAATATGTTAAAAACTGTATGTTCAACATTGTGACATTGTGTTTCCTCCTTTT
Source organism: Drosophila bipectinata (assembly GCF_030179905.1). Classification (NCBI taxonomy): domain Eukaryota; kingdom Metazoa; phylum Arthropoda; class Insecta; order Diptera; family Drosophilidae; genus Drosophila; species Drosophila bipectinata. The sequence continues at coordinate 4,146 of NW_027222967.1, read as the reverse complement.
CCTCCTTTTTTCTCCAAATTATAAAATGTCCCTTTTTCTTGTTAAATTAATGTATCACAGTCAAGTCTATTGTAAAATGAAGTTTATTAAATATGTTAAAAACTGTATGTTCAACATTGTGACATTGTGTTTCCTCCTTTTCCTCCTTTTTTCTCCAAATTATAAAATGTCCCTTTTTCTTGTTAAATTAATGTATCACAGTCAAGTCTATTGTAAAATGAAGTTTATTAAATATGTTAAAAACTGTATGTTCAACATTGTGACATTGTGTTTCCTCCTTTTCCTCCTTTTTTCTCCAAATTATAAAATGTCCCTTTTTCTTGTTAAATTAATGTATCACAGTCAAGTCTATTGTAAAATGAAGTTTATTAAATATGTTAAAAACTGTATGTTCAACATTGTGACATTGTGTTTCCTCCTTTTCCTCCTTTTTTCTCCAAATTATAAAATGTCCCTTTTTCTTGTTAAATTAATGTATCACAGTCAAGTCTATTGTAAAATGAAGTTTATTAAATATGTTAAAAACTGTATGTTCAACATTGTGACATTGTGTTTCCTCCTTTTCCTCCTTTTTTCTCCAAATTATAAAATGTCCCTTTTTCTTGTTAAATTAATGTATCACAGTCAAGTCTATTGTAAAATGAAGTTTATTAAATATGTTAAAAACTGTATGTTCAACATTGTGACATTGTGTTTCCTCCTTTTCCTCCTTTTTTCTCCAAATTATAAAATGTCCCTTTTTCTTGTTAAATTAATGTATCACAGTCAAGTCTATTGTAAAATGAAGTTTATTAAATATGTTAAAAACTGTATGTTCAACATTGTGACATTGTGTTTCCTCCTTTTCCTCCTTTTTTCTCCAAATTATAAAATGTCCCTTTTTCTTGTTAAATTAATGTATCACAGTCAAGTCTATTGTAAAATGAAGTTTATTAAATATGTTAAAAACTGTATGTTCAACATTGTGACATTGTGTTTCCTCCTTTTCCTCCTTTTTTCTCCAAATTATAAAATGTCCCTTTTTCTTGTTAAATTAATGTATCACAGTCAAGTCTATTGTAAAATGAAGTTTATTAAATATGTTAAAAACTGTATGTTCAACATTGTGACATTGTGTTTCCTCCTTTTCCTCCTTTTTTCTCCAAATTATAAAATGTCCCTTTTTCTTGTTAAATTAATGTATCACAGTCAAGTCTATTGTAAAATGAAGTTTATTAAATATGTTAAAAACTGTATGTTCAACATTGTGACATTGTGTTTCCTCCTTTTCCTCCTTTTTTCTCCAAATTATAAAATGTCCCTTTTTCTTGTTAAATTAATGTATCACAGTCAAGTCTATTGTAAAATGAAGTTTATTAAATATGTTAAAAACTGTATGTTCAACATTGTGACATTGTGTTTCCTCCTTTTCCTCCTTTTTTCTCCAAATTATAAAATGTCCCTTTTTCTTGTTAAATTAATGTATCACAGTCAAGTCTATTGTAAAATGAAGTTTATTAAATATGTTAAAAACTGTATGTTCAACATTGTGACATTGTGTTTCCTCCTTTTCCTCCTTTTTTCTCCAAATTATAAAATGTCCCTTTTTCTTGTTAAATTAATGTATCACAGTCAAGTCTATTGTAAAATGAAGTTTATTAAATATGTTAAAAACTGTATGTTCAACATTGTGACATTGTGTTTCCTCCTTTTCCTCCTTTTTTCTCCAAATTATAAAATGTCCCTTTTCTTGTTAAATTAATGTATCACAGTCAAGTCTATTGTAAAATGAAGTTTATTAAATATGTTAAAAACTGTATGTTCAACATTGTGACATTGTGTTTCCTCCTTTTCCTCCTTTTTTCTCCAAATTATAAAATGTCCCTTTTTCTTGTTAAATTAATGTATCACAGTCAAGTCTATTGTAAAATGAAGTTTATTAAATATGTTAAAAACTGTATGTTCAACATTGTGACATTGTGTTTCCTCCTTTTCCTCCTTTTTTCTCCAAATTATAAAATGTCCCTTTTTCTTGTTAAATTAATGTATCACAGTCAAGTCTATTGTAAAATGAAGTTTATTAAATATGTTAAAAACTGTATGTTCAACATTGTGACATTGTGTTTCCTCCTTTTCCTCCTTTTTTCTCCAAATTATAAAATGTCCCTTTTTCTTGTTAAATTAATGTATCACAGTCAAGTCTATTGTAAAATGAAGTTTATTAAATATGTTAAAAACTGTATGTTCAACATTGTGACATTGTGTTTCCTCCTTTTCCTCCTTTTTTCTCCAAATTATAAAATGTCCCTTTTTCTTGTTAAATTAATGTATCACAGTCAAGTCTATTGTAAAATGAAGTTTATTAAATATGTTAAAAACTGTATGTTCAACATTGTGACATTGTGTTTCCTCCTTTCCTCCTTTTTTCTCCAAATTATAAAATGTCCCTTTTTCTTGTTAAATTAATGTATCACAGTCAAGTCTATTGTAAAATGAAGTTTATTAAATATGTTAAAAACTGTATGTTCAACATTGTGACATTGTTTTTCCTCCTTTTCCTCCTTTTTTCTCCAAATTATAAAATGTCCCTTTTTCTTGTTAAATTAATGTATCACAGTCAAGTCTATTGTAAAATGAAGTTTATTAAATATGTTTAAAAACTGTATGTTCAACATTGTGACATTGTGTTTCCTCCTTTTCCTCCTTTTTTCTCCAAATTATAAAATGTCCCTTTTTCTTGTTAAATTAATGTATCACAGTCAAGTCTATTGTAAAATGAAGTTTATTAAATATGTTAAAAACTGTATGTTCAACATTGTGACATTGTGTTTCCTCCTTTTCCTCCTTTTTTCTCCAAATTATAAAATGTCCCTTTTTCTCTTGTTAAATTAATGTATCACAGTCAAGTCTATTGTAAAATGAAGTTTCTTACCTATATGTTAAACCACAAGAAACTAGTATAAAGTTATCGATCTTGTTTATTTTTTAACACTTTTTCATAGAATGTTACCAGAAAACACTAAAAATAAATACACTACAAAAAACCCTACTTCCTAGAGATGGTATTACTGAGAGAGATGGCACATCGGTTTATAAGATGGTATTTATAATACCAGCAAGGAATTAGTATTAAGTTTCGATGGCAAGTTATTTTTTAGTACTTTTTTATATTAATGTTACCAGAGATTGCTAAACTAAAATATACTAAAAAATCCTACTCTGAGAGATGGTACATCCACCTTTGAGATGGACTTTTGTGCTAGTGGGGAGTTATTTTAAATTTATCAATATCATGATTTTTAGATTTTTTTATATCAATGTTACCAGAGAACCGACAAACTAAAGTGTAATGAAAAGATACAGGAAAAAAATGCTTTTACAGGCAACTCACCGGAAACATCACATTCAAATTGCGTTATGTGAAAGTGGCTAAGCGGTTGCCGCTGTTGTTAATATTGCTAATTGTATTTTTGTTAATTGATGCCAATTTTAAATAAATAATATAATATAATTTTTTTAACAAATAACCCTAGAACTTTACGATTTATAATTTTTTTGTTCGGCTGTCTTTCAGGAGTCATAGTTTTTTTTATTTATATCCAAGTTTAAAAAAGAAACTATTCGGTTATTAAAGAATTTAGAAGCTTATTTCTTCAATAAAAGAATTTTAAAGTGTTGTTTTTTATTCATTTTTAAAATTTCCAAGAAATCTCCCTAAAACACCATGAGTTTCCGATTTTTTTCTTCTTGCCGTTTGGAGACTTATAGTTCGTCCGGTTTATATCTGTTTCAAACAGGAACATCATTCTGTAATTAAGCATCTAATGCGAATTGCCATTTTTAAAAACATTTCTGAATGTTGCTTAAATTATTAAAGACATTTTTTTTAAGGTGTCCCCTTTAAAAATTGTCGAATTCGGTATTTATTTTTTTAACTTTTGAGGTTTAATGTTTCTCAATTCCTTTTTAATAGTTTCTTTAATATATATTCGATATATTAATAATAATATTATATCCGATTATAAAAACACACGTTATTCTGTAACCAAAGCCTTTAGAAGCTTAATCCTTTAGTTCAAAGATTCTTTAAATGTGGGTTTAAACTTGTTTTTTAGTTTTTTCAAGGGAACCCTTTTTAAAATAGTCAAATTCCAATTTTCCTAATTT
>NW_027222966.1:27500-31128 GCF_030179905.1 Drosophila bipectinata | reverse complement strand
CGCCAGTATTAATATTAAGCATATGGTTATGAATACATATGCATATAACATATATGAATAGATGAATATATAAAAAAAAATATTATGGATATGAAAATATTTACATATGTATATGAAATATATGGTAGGTGATGATGTTAGCCTACATATAATATATAATATAATATTAATTATATTATATTAAATATGGAAATATTAAAAATATATTAAAAATATTAAAATATTTTTCATATGGATATGCAATCGTCTGGATACCAATATGTGTGGGAAAGTCCATACTTCCCATACAATAAATGACCGGATTGACGAAACCGTGTTCAAAAAGGTATATAGGGTAGGTTGTGTTCGCCTCCAATATAATATTAAAATAATATTTATATTAAACAGAAGACCGCCAGTATTAATAATGACATATGGTTATGAATAACATATGCATATAACATATATTAAAATATATGAATATAAAAAAATATATAGGATATGAAAATTTAATGTATATGAAATATAGGTAGGTGATGAGGATAGCCTACCATATAATATATATATAATAATTTAATTATATTATATTAAATATGGAATATTAAAAATATATTAAAAATATTAAAAATATTTTCATATGGATATGCAATCGTATGGATATCCAAATATGTGTGGGAAAGTCATACTTCCCATACAATAAATGACCGGATTGACGAAACCGTGTTCAAAAAGGTATATAGGGTAGGTGGTGTTCGGCCTACCAATATAATATTAAAATAATATTATATTAAACAGAAGATCGCCAGTATTAATATATAAGCATATGGTTATGAATACATATGCATATAACATATATGAAAATATATGAATATAAAAAAATATATATGGATATGAAAATATTTATATGTATACGAAATATATAGTAGGTGATGATGGTAGCCTACCATATAATATATAATATAATAATTTAATTATATTATATTAAATATGGAAATATTAAAAATATATTAAAAATATTAAAAATATTTTCATATGGATATGCAATCGTATGGATATCCAAATATGTGTGGGAAAGTCATACTTCCCATACAATAAATGACCGGATTGACGAAACCGTGTTCAAAAAGGTATATAGGGTAGGTGGTGTTCAGCCTGCCAATATAATATTAAAATAATATTATATTAAACAGAAGACCGCCAGTATTAATATATGAGCATATGGTTATGAATACATATGCATATAACATATATGAAAATATATGAATATAAAAAAATATATATGGATATGAAAATATTTATATGTATATGAAATATATGGTAGGTGATGAGGATAGCCTACCATATAATATATAATATAATAATTTAATTATATTATATTAAATATGGAAATATTAAAAATATATTAAAAATATTAAAAATATTTTCATATGGATATGCAATCGTATGGATATCCAAATATGTGTGGGAAAGTCATACTTCCCATACAATAAATGACCGGATTGACGAAACCGTGTTCAAAAAGGTATATAGGGTAGGTGGTGTTCGGCCTACCAATATAATATTAAAATAATATTATATTAAACAGAAGACCGCCAGTATTAATATATGAGCATATGGTTATGAATACATATGCATATAACATATATGAAAATATATGAATATAAAAAAATATATATGGATATGAAAATATTTATATGTATATGAAATATATGGTAGGTGATGGTGATAGCCTACCATATAATATATAATATAATAATTTAATTATATTATATTAAATATGGAAATATTAAAAATATATTAAAAATATTAAAAATATTTTCATATGGATATGCAATCGTATGGATATCCAAATATGTGTGGGAAAGTCATACTTCCCATACAATAAATGACCGGATTGACGAAACCGTGTTCAAAAAGGTATATAGGGTAGGTGGTGTTCGGCCTACCAATATAATATTAAAATAATATTATATTAAACAGAAGACCGCCAGTATTAATATATAAGCATATGGTTATGAATACATATGCATATAACATATATGAAAATATATGAATATAAAAAAATATATATGGATATGAAAATATTTATATGTATATGAAATATATGGTAGGTGATGGTGATAGCCTACCATATAATATATAATATAATAATTTAATTATATTATATTAAATATGGAAATATTAAAAATATATTAAAAATATTAAAAATATTTTCATATGGATATGCAATCGTATGGATATCCAAATATGTGTGGGAAAGTCATACTTCCCATACAATAAATGACCGGATTGACGAAACCGTGTTCAAAAAGGTATATAGGGTAGGTGGTGTTCAGCCTGCCAATATAATATTAAAATAATATTATATTAAACAGAAGATCGCCAGTATTAATATATAAGCATATGGTTATGAATACATATGCATATAACATATATGAAAATATATGAATATATAAAAAAAAATATATATGGATATGAAAATATTTATATGTATATGGAATATATGGTAGGTGATGATGTTAGCCTACCATATAATATATAATATAATAATTTAATTATATTATATTAAATATGGAAATATTAAAAATATATTAAAAATATTAAAAATATTTTCATATGGATATGCAATCGTATGGATATCCAAATATGTGTGGGAAAGTCATACTTCCCATACAATAAATGACCGGATTGACGAAACCGTGTTCAAAAAGGTATATAGGGTAGGTGGTGTTCAGCCTGCCAATATAATATTAAAATAATATTATATTAAACAGAAGATCGCCAGTATTAATATATAAGCATATGGTTATGAATACATATGCATATAACATATATGAAAATATATGAATATAAAAAAATATATATGGAATATGAAAATTTTATGTATATGAAATATATGGTAGGTGATGATGTTAGCCTACCATATAATATATAATATAATAATTTAATTATATTATATTAAATATGGAAATATTAAAAATATATTAAAAATATTAAAAATATTTTCATATGGATATGCAATCGTATGGATATCCAAATATGTGTGGGAAAGTCATACTTCCCATACAATAAATGACCGGATTGACGAAACCGTGTTCAAAAAGGTATATAGGGTAGGTGGTGTTCAGCCTGCCAATATAATATTAAAATAATATTATATTAAACAGAAGACCGCCAGTATTAATATATGAGCATATGGTTATGAATACATATGCATATAACATATATGAAAATATATGAATATAAAAAAATATATGGATATGAAAATATTTATATGTATATGAAATATATGGTAGGTGATGAGGATAGCCTACCATATATATAATATAATAATTTAATTATATTATATTAAATATGGAAATATTAAAAATATATTAAAAATATTAAAAATATTTTCATATGGATATGCAATCGTATGGATATCCAAATATGTGTGGGAAAGTCATACTTCCCATACAATAAATGACCGGATTGACGAAACCGTGTTCAAAAAGGTATATAGGGTAGGTGGTGTTCGGCCTACCAATATAATATTAAAATAATATTATATTAAACAGAAGACCGCCAGTATTAATATATGAGCATATGGTTATGAATACATATGCATATAACATATATGAAAATATATGAATATAAAAAAATATATATG
>NW_027222966.1:12500-22500 GCF_030179905.1 Drosophila bipectinata | reverse complement strand
ATATTAAATATAAAAGCAATTATCTCAAATATTTATAAAAGAAAAAATGAAGATATACAATTCTTTCTTTTTTCAATTCAAATAATACTGAGAAATGTCTAGCATAAAAAAAATTAAATTTTTTTTAACTAGAATTGTCTCTTATTTAAAGATGCGAAAATTGAAAATATATCAAATATATTGTTCTTCATAGAGATATATTGTTTATATATATATACATTGCTTTATACAACCTCAACTCATATGGGACTACCCCCTGAATTTAAGCATATTAATTAGGGGAGGAAAAGAAACTAACAAGGATTTTCTTAGTAGCGGCGAGCGAAAAGAAATCAGTTCAGCACTAAGTCACTTTGTCTATATGGCAAATGTGAGATGCAGTGTATGGAGCGTCAATATTCTAGTATGAGAAATTAACGATTTAAGTCCTTCTTAAATGAGGCCATTTACCCATAGAGGGTGCCAGGCCCGTATAACGTTAATGATTACTAGATGATGTTTCCAAAGAGTCGTGTTGCTTGATAGTGCAGCACTAAGTGGGTGGTAAACTCCATCTAAAACTAAATATAACCATGAGACCGATAGTAAACAAGTACCGTGAGGGAAAGTTGAAAAGAACTCTGAATAGAGAGTTAAATAGTACGTGAAACTGCTTAGAGGTTAAGCCCGATGAACCTGAATATCCATTATGGAAAATTCATCATTAAAGTTATAATATTTAAATAATATTATAGAAATAGTGTGCATTTTTTCCATATAAGGACATTGTAATCTATTAACATATATAATTTATCATAAAATATGACTTATAGTTTATTCAAATTATTATGCTTGCATTTTAACATAGGATAAATGTCATTAATTTGATAAAGTGTTGATAGATTAATAAGAATACAGTGCGTTAATTTTTCGGAATTATATAATGGCATAATTATCATTGATTTTTGTGTTTATTATATGCACTTGTATGATTAACAATGCGAAAGATTCAGGATACCTTCGGGACCCGTCTTGAAACACGGACCAAGGAGTCTAACATATGTGCAAGTTATTGGGATATAAACCTAATAGCGTAATTAACTTGACTATTAATGGGATTAGTTTTTTAACTATTTTATAGTTAATTAACACAATCCCGGGGCGTTCTATATAGTTATGTATAATAATATTTATATTATTTATGCCTCTAACTGGAACGTACCTTGAGCAGATATGCTGTGACCCGAAAGATGGTGAACTATACTTGATCAGGTTGAAGTCAGGGGAAACCCTGATGGAAGACCGAAACAGTTCTGACGTGCAAATCGATTGTCAGAATTGAGTATAGGGGCGAAAGACCAATCGAACCATCTAGTAGCTGGTTCCTTCCGAAGTTTCCCTCAGGATAGCTGGTGCATTTTAATGTTATATAAAATAATCTTATCTGGTAAAGCGAATGATTAGAGGCCTTAGGGTCGAAACGATCTTAACCTATTCTCAAACTTTAAATGGGTAAGAACCTTAACTTTCTTGATATGAAGTTTAAGGTTATGATATAATGTGCCCAGTGGGCCACTTTTGGTAAGCAGAACTGGCGCTGTGGGATGAACCAAACGTAATGTTACGGTGCCCAAATTAACAACTCATGCAGAAACCATGAAAGGCGTTGGTTGCTTAAAACAGCAGGACGGTGATCATGGAAGTCGAAATCCGCTAAGGAGTGTGTAACAACTCACCTGCCGAAGCAACTAGCCCTTAAAATGGATGGCGCTTAAGTTGTATACCTATACATTACCGCTAAAGTAGATGATTTATATTACTTGTAATATAAATTTTGAAACTTTAGTGAGTAGGAAGGTACAATGGTATGCGTAGAAGTGTTTGGCGTAAGCCTGCATGGAGCTGCTATTGGTACAGATCTTGGTGGTAGTAGCAAATAATCGAATGAGACCTTGGAGGACTGAAGTGGAGAAGGGTTTCGTGTGAACAGTGGTTGATCACGAGTTAGTCGGTCCTAAGTTCAAGGCGAAAGCCGAAAATTTTCAAGTAAAAATAAATATTACAATTATTGTGAAAATTATATACTTGAATAATTTTGAACGAAAGGGAATACGGTTCCAATTCCGTAACCTGTTGAGTATCCGTTTGTTATTAAATATGGGCCTCGTGCTCATCCTGGCAACAGGAACGACCATAAAGAAGCCGTCGAGAGATATCGGAAGAGTTTTCTTTTCTGTTTTATAGTCGTACTACCATGGAAGTCTTTCGCAGAGAGATATGGTAGATGGGCTAGAAGAGCATGACATATACTGTTGTGTCGATATTTTCTCCTCGGACCTTGAAAATTTATGGTGGGGATACGCAAACTTCTCAACAGGCCGTACCAATATCCGCAGCTGGTCTCCAAGGTGAAGAGTCTCTAGTCGATAGAATAATGTAGGTAAGGGAAGTCGGCAAATTAGATCCGTAACTTCGGGATAAGGATTGGCTCTGAAGATTGAGATAGTCGGGCTTGATTGGGAAACAATAATATGGTTTATGTGCTCGTTCTGGGTAAATAGAGTTATAATCATTTATGGTTGTAACTTGTTCCCCGGATAGTTTAGTTACGTATCCAATTGTGGAACTTTCTTGCTAAAATTTTTAAGAATACTAGTTGGGTCAAACCAATTAGTTCTTATTAATTATAACGATTATCAATTAACAATCAATTCAGAACTGGCACGGACTTGGGGAATCCGACTGTCTAATTAAAACAAAGCATTGTGATGGCCCTAGCGGGTGTTGACACAATGTGATTTCTGCCCAGTGCTCTGAATGTCAAAGTGAAGAAATTCAAGTAAGCGCGGGTCAACGGCGGGAGTAACTATGACTCTCTTAAGGTAGCCAAATGCCTCGTCATCTAATTAGTGACGCGCATGAATGGATTAACGAGATTCCTTCTGTCCCTATCTACTATCTAGCGAAACCACAGCCAAGGGAACGGGCTTGGAATAATTAGCGGGGAAAGAAGACCCTTTTGAGCTTGACTCTAATCTGGCAGTGTAAGGAGACATAAGAGGTGTAGAATAAGTGGGAGATATTAGACTTCGGTTTGGTATCGACAATGAAATACCACTACTCTTATTGTTTCCTTACTTACTTGATTAAATGGAACGTGTATCATTTCCTAGCCATTATACGGATATATTTATTATATCTTATGGTATTGGGTTTTGATGCAAGCTTCTTGATCAAAGTATCACGAGTTTGTTATATAATCGCAAACAAATTCTTTAATGAGAGATGCATTCATGTATTATCGATTTGAAAATTTGGTATAACTCCAATTACTCAGGTATGATCCAATTCAAGGACATTGCCAGGTAGGGAGTTTGACTGGGGCGGTACATCTCTCAAATAATAACGGAGGTGTCCCAAGGCCAGCTCAGTGCGGACAGAAACCACACATAGAGCAAAAGGGCAAATGCTGACTTGATCTCGGTGTTCAGTACACACAGGGACAGCAAAAGCTCGGCCTATCGATCCTTTTGGTTTAAAGAGTTTTTAACAAGAGGTGTCAGAAAAGTTACCATAGGGATAACTGGCTTGTGGCGGCCAAGCGTTCATAGCGACGTCGCTTTTTGATCCTTCGATGTCGGCTCTTCCTATCATTGTGAAGCAAAATTCACCAAGCGTTGGATTGTTCACCCATGCAAGGGAACGTGAGCTGGGTTTAGACCGTCGTGAGACAGGTTAGTTTTACCCTACTAATGACAAAACGTTGTTGCGACAGCATTCCTGCGTAGTACGAGAGGAACCGCAGGTACGGACCAATGGCACAATACTTGTTCGAGCGAACAGTGGTATGACGCTACGTCCGTTGGATTATGCCTGAACGCCTCTAAGGTCGTATCCGTGCTGGACTGCAATGATAAATAAGGGGCAATTTGCATTGTATGGCTTCTAAACCATTTAAAGTTTATTATTTATATTTTAAACGACAATGGATGTGATGCCAATGTAATTTGTAACATAGTAAATTGGGAGGATCTTTGATCACCTGATGCCATGCTAGTTACATATGAAAACATTATTTAATACAATGACAAAGCCTAGAATCAATTGTAAACGACTTTTGTAACGGGCAAGGTGTTGTAAGTGGTTGAGCAGCTGCCATACTGCGATCCACTGAAGCTTATCCTTTGCTTGATGATTCGAAATATAAAAAAAATGTAAATATGCATGTGTAAATATGTATATTTAGTATAAAAAATCTTTATATGCTATATCTAAGAAAGCATATAAGGATTTATCACGGGTTGTCCACGTTTCCCTACTAATTGTGGCCTACTAACTGTTTCGTCATCTTATTAGTGACGTGAAAAATGAAAATAATATTTTTCATTTATATTGTTATAAGTCTTAAACCTTAAGACGGCGGGAGTTGAATTACTTTCGTTTAGGTAGCCAAATGCCTCGTCATCTTATTAGTGACGTGAAAAATGAAAATAATATTTTTCATTTATATTGTTATAAGTCTTAAACCTTATAACGGCGGAAGATGAATTACTTTCTTTTAGGTAGCCAAATGCCTCGTCATCTTATTAGTGACGTGAAAAATGAAAATAATATTTTTCATTTATATTGTTATAAGTCTTAAACTTTAAGACGGCGGGAGTTGAATTACTTTCGCATAGGTAGCCAAATGCCTCGTCATCTTATTAGTGACGCGCATGATTCAATTCAAGAGATTCCTTCTGTCCCTATTTAAAACCTCACGGATATTAAAAATATTAAACATATATTGTTATAAGTCTTAAACCTTAAGACGGCGGGAGTTGAATTACTTTCGCATAGGTAGCCAAATGCCTCGTCATCTTATTAGTGACGCGCATGATTCAATTCAAGAGATTCCTTCTGTCCCTATTTAAAACCTCACGGATATTAAAAATATTAAACATATATTGTTATAAGTCTTAAACCTTAAGACGGCGGGAGTTGAATTACTTTCGCATAGGTAGCCAAATGCCTCGTCATCTTATTAGTGACGTGAAAAATGAAAATAATATTTTTCATTTATATTGTTATAAGTCTTAAACTTTAAGACGGCGGGAGTTGAATTACTTTCGCATAGGTAGCCAAATGCCTCGTCATCTTATTAGTGACGTGAAAAATGAAAATAATATTTTTCATTTATATTGTTATAAGTCTTAAACCTTATAACGGCGGAAGATGAATTACTTTCGTTTAGGTAGCCAAATGCCTCGTCATCTTAATAGTGACGTGAAAAATGAAAATAATATTTTTCATTTATATTGTTATAAGTCTTAAACTTTAAGACGGCGGGAGTTGAATTACTTTCGCATAGGTAGCCAAATGCCTCGTCATCTTATTAGTGACGTGAAAAATGAAAATAATATTTTTCATTTATATTGTTATAAGTCTTAAACCTTATAACGGCGGAAGATGAATTACTTTCGTTTAGGTAGCCAAATGCCTCGTCATCTTATTAGTGACGTGAAAAATGAAAATAATATTTTTCATTTATATTGTTATAAGTCTTAAACTTTAAGACGGCGGGAGTTGAATTACTTTCGCATAGGTAGCCAAATGCCTTGTCATCTTATTAGTGACGCGCATGATTCAATTCAAGAGATTCCTTCTGTCCCTATTTAAAACCTCACGGATATTAAAAATATTAAACATATATTGTTATAAGTCTTAAACCTTAAGACGGCGGGAGTTGAATTACTTTCGCATAGGTAGCCAAATGCCTCGTCATCTTATTAGTGACGCGCATGATTCAATTCAAGAGATTCCTTCTGTCCCTATTTAAAACCTCACGGATATTAAAAATATTAAACATATATTGTTATAAGTCTTAAACCTTAAGACGGCGGGAGTTGAATTACTTTCGCATAGGTAGCCAAATGCCTCGTCATCTTATTAGTGACGCGCATGATTCAATTCAAGAGATTCCTTCTGTCCCTATTTAAAACCTCACGGATATTAAAAATATTAAACATATATTGTTATAAGTCTTAAACCTTAAGACGGCGGGAGTTGAATTACTTTCGCATAGGTAGCCAAATGCCTTGTCATCTTATTAGTGACGCGCATGATTCAATTCAAGAGATTCCTTCTGTCCCTATTTAAAACCTCACGGATATTAAAAATATTAAACATATATTGTTATAAGTCTTAAACCTTAAGACGGCGGGAGTTGAATTACTTTCGCATAGGTAGCCAAATGCCTCGTCATCTTATTAGTGACGCGCATGATTCAATTCAAGAGATTCCTTCTGTCCCTATTTAAAACCTCACGGATATTAAAAATATTAAACATATATTGTTATAAGTCTTAAACCTTAAGACGGCGGGAGTTGAATTACTTTCGCATAGGTAGCCAAATGCCTCGTCATCTTATTAGTGACGCGCATGATTCAATTCAAGAGATTCCTTCTGTCCCTATTTAAAACCTCACGGATATTAAAAATATTAAACATATATTGTTATAAGTCTTAAACCTTAAGACGGCGGGAGTTGAATTACTTTCGCATAGGTAGCCAAATGCCTCGTCATCTTATTAGTGACGCGCATGATTCAATTCAAGAGATTCCTTCTGTCCCTATTTAAAACCTCACGGATATTAAAAATATTAAACATATATTGTTATAAGTCTTAAACCTTAAGACGGCGGGAGTTGAATTACTTTCGCATAGGTAGCCAAATGCCTCGTCATCTTATTAGTGACGCGCATGATTCAATTCAAGAGATTCCTTCTGTCCCTATTTAAAAACTCACGAATATTAAAAATATTAAAAATATTTTCATATGGATATGCAATCGTATGGATATCCAAATATGTGTGGGAAAGTCGTACTTCCTATACGATAAATGACCGGATTGACGAAACCGTGTTCAAAAAGGTATATAGGGTAGGTGGTGTTCGGCCTACCAATATAATATTAAAATAATATTATATTAAACAGAAGATCGCCAGTATTAATATATAAGCATATGGTTATGAATACATATGCATATAACATATATGAAAATATATGAATATATAAAAAAAAATATATATGAATATGAAAATATTTATATGTATATGGAATATATGGTAGGTGATGATGTTAGCCTACCATATAATATATAATATAATAATTTAATTATATTATATTAAATATGGAAATATTAAAAATATATTAAAAATATTAAAAATATTTTCATATGGATATGCAATCGTATGGATATCCAAATATGTGTGGGAAAGTCATACTTCCCATACAATAAATGACCGGATTGACGAAACCGTGTTCAAAAAGGTATATAGGGTAGGTGGTGTTCAGCCTGCCAATATAATATTAAAATAATATTATATTAAACAGAAGACCGCCAGTATTAATATATGAGCATATGGTTATGAATACATATGCATATAACATATATGAAAATATATGAATATAAAAAAATATATATGGATATGAAAATATTTATATGTATATGAAATATATGGTAGGTGATGAGGATAGCCTACCATATAATATATAATATAATAATTTAATTATATTATATTAAATATGGAAATATTAAAAATATATTAAAAATATTAAAAATATTTTCATATGGATATGCAATCGTATGGATATCCAAATATGTGTGGGAAAGTCATACTTCCCATACAATAAATGACCGGATTGACGAAACCGTGTTCAAAAAGGTATATAGGGTAGGTGGTGTTCGGCCTACCAATATAATATTAAAATAATATTATATTAAACAGAAGACCGCCAGTATTAATATATGAGCATATGGTTATGAATACATATGCATATAACATATATGAAAATATATGAATATAAAAAAATATATATGGATATGAAAATATTTATATGTATATGAAATATATGGTAGGTGATGGTGATAGCCTACCATATAATATATAATATAATAATTTAATTATATTATATTAAATATGGAAATATTAAAAATATATTAAAAATATTAAAAATATTTTCATATGGATATGCAATCGTATGGATATCCAAATATGTGTGGGAAAGTCATACTTCCCATACAATAAATGACCGGATTGACGAAACCGTGTTCAAAAAGGTATATAGGGTAGGTGGTGTTCGGCCTACCAATATAATATTAAAATAATATTATATTAAACAGAAGACCGCCAGTATTAATATATAAGCATATGGTTATGAATACATATGCATATAACATATATGAAAATATATGAATATAAAAAAATATATATGGATATGAAAATATTTATATGTATATGAAATATATGGTAGGTGATGGTGATAGCCTACCATATAATATATAATATAATAATTTAATTATATTATATTAAATATGGAAATATTAAAAATATATTAAAAATATTAAAAATATTTTCATATGGATATGCAATCGTATGGATATCCAAATATGTGTGGGAAAGTCATACTTCCCATACAATAAATGACCGGATTGACGAAACCGTGTTCAAAAAGGTATATAGGGTAGGTGGTGTTCAGCCTGCCAATATAATATTAAAATAATATTATATTAAACAGAAGATCGCCAGTATTAATATATAAGCATATGGTTATGAATACATATGCATATAACATATATGAAAATATATGAATATATAAAAAAAATATATATGAATATGAAAATATTTATATGTATATGGAATATATGGTAGGTGATGATGTTAGCCTACCATATAATATATAATATAATAATTTAATTATATTATATTAAATATGGAAATATTAAAAATATATTAAAAATATTAAAAATATTTTCATATGGATATGCAATCGTATGGATATCCAAATATGTGTGGGAAAGTCATACTTCCCATACAATAAATGACCGGATTGACGAAACCGTGTTCAAAAAGGTATATAGGGTAGGTGGTGTTCAGCCTGCCAATATAATATTAAAATAATATTATATTAAACAGAAGACCGCCAGTATTAATATATAAGCATATGGTTATGAATACATATGCATATAACATATATGAAAATATATGAATATAAAAAAAATATATATGGATATGAAAATATTTATATGTATATGAAATATATGGTAGGTGATGGGATAGCCTACCATATAATATATAATATAATAATTTAATTATATTATATTAAATATGGAAATATTAAAAATATATTAAAAATATTAAAAATATTTTCATATGGATATGCAATCGTATGGATATCCAAATATGTGTGGGAAAGTCATACTTCCCATACAATAAATGACCGGATTGACGAAACCGTGTTCAAAAAGGTATATAGGGTAGGTGGTGTTCGGCCTACCAATATAATATTAAAATAATATTATATTAAACAGAAGACCGCCAGTATTAATATATGAGCATATGGTTATGAATACATATGCATATAACATATATGAAAATATATGAATATAAAAAAATATATATGGATATGAAAATATTTATATGTATATGAAATATATGGTAGGTGATGGTGATAGCCTACCATATAATATATAATATAATAATTTAATTATATTATATTAAATATGGAAATATTAAAAATATATTAAAAATATTAAAAATATTTTCATATGGATATGCAATCGTATGGATATCCAAATATGTGTGGGAAAGTCATACTTCCCATACAATAAATGACCGGATTGACGAAACCGTGTTCAAAAAGGTATATAGGGTAGGTGGTGTTCGGCCTACCAATATAATATTAAAATAATATTATATTAAACAGAAGACCGCCAGTATTAATATATAAGCATATGGTTATGAATACATATGCATATAACATATATGAAAATATATGAATATAAAAAAATATATATGGATATGAAAATATTTATATGTATATGAAATATATGGTAGGTGATGGTGATAGCCTACCATATAATATATAATATAATAATTTAATTATATTATATTAAATATGGAAATATTAAAAATATATTAAAAATATTAAAAATATTTTCATATGGATATGCAATCGTATGGATATCCAAATATGTGTGG
>NW_027222966.1:0-7500 GCF_030179905.1 Drosophila bipectinata | reverse complement strand
ACCGATAGTAAACAAGTACCGTGAGGGAAAGTTGAAAAGAACTCTGAATAGAGAGTTAAATAGTACGTGAAACTGCTTAGAGGTTAAGCCCGATGAACCTGAATATCCATTATGGAAAATTCATCATTAAAGTTATAATATTTAAATAATATTATAGAAATAGTGTGCATTTTTTCCATATAAGGACATTGTAATCTATTAACATATATAATTTATCATAAAATATGACTTATAGTTTATTCAAATTATTATGCTTGCATTTTAACATAGGATAAATGTCATTAATTTGATAAAGTGTTGATAGATTAATAAGAATACAGTGCGTTAATTTTTCGGAATTATATAATGGCATAATTATCATTGATTTTTGTGTTTATTATATGCACTTGTATGATTAACAATGCGAAAGATTCAGGATACCTTCGGGACCCGTCTTGAAACACGGACCAAGGAGTCTAACATATGTGCAAGTTATTGGGATATAAACCTAATAGCGTAATTAACTTGACTATTAATGGGATTAGTTTTTTAACTATTTTATAGTTAATTAACACAATCCCGGGGCGTTCTATATAGTTATGTATAATAATATTTATATTATTTATGCCTCTAACTGGAACGTACCTTGAGCAGATATGCTGTGACCCGAAAGATGGTGAACTATACTTGATCAGGTTGAAGTCAGGGGAAACCCTGATGGAAGACCGAAACAGTTCTGACGTGCAAATCGATTGTCAGAATTGAGTATAGGGGCGAAAGACCAATCGAACCATCTAGTAGCTGGTTCCTTCCGAAGTTTCCCTCAGGATAGCTGGTGCATTTTAATGTTATATAAAATAATCTTATCTGGTAAAGCGAATGATTAGAGGCCTTAGGGTCGAAACGATCTTAACCTATTCTCAAACTTTAAATGGGTAAGAACCTTAACTTTCTTGATATGAAGTTTAAGGTTATGATATAATGTGCCCAGTGGGCCACTTTTGGTAAGCAGAACTGGCGCTGTGGGATGAACCAAACGTAATGTTACGGTGCCCAAATTAACAACTCATGCAGAAACCATGAAAGGCGTTGGTTGCTTAAAACAGCAGGACGGTGATCATGGAAGTCGAAATCCGCTAAGGAGTGTGTAACAACTCACCTGCCGAAGCAACTAGCCCTTAAAATGGATGGCGCTTAAGTTGTATACCTATACATTACCGCTAAAGTAGATGATTTATATTACTTGTAATATAAATTTTGAAACTTTAGTGAGTAGGAAGGTACAATGGTATGCGTAGAAGTGTTTGGCGTAAGCCTGCATGGAGCTGCTATTGGTACAGATCTTGGTGGTAGTAGCAAATAATCGAATGAGACCTTGGAGGACTGAAGTGGAGAAGGGTTTCGTGTGAACAGTGGTTGATCACGAGTTAGTCGGTCCTAAGTTCAAGGCGAAAGCCGAAAATTTTCAAGTAAAAATAAATATTACAATTATTGTGAAAATTATATACTTGAATAATTTTGAACGAAAGGGAATACGGTTCCAATTCCGTAACCTGTTGAGTATCCGTTTGTTATTAAATATGGGCCTCGTGCTCATCCTGGCAACAGGAACGACCATAAAGAAGCCGTCGAGAGATATCGGAAGAGTTTTCTTTTCTGTTTTATAGTCGTACTACCATGGAAGTCTTTCGCAGAGAGATATGGTAGATGGGCTAGAAGAGCATGACATATACTGTTGTGTCGATATTTTCTCCTCGGACCTTGAAAATTTATGGTGGGGATACGCAAACTTCTCAACAGGCCGTACCAATATCCGCAGCTGGTCTCCAAGGTGAAGAGTCTCTAGTCGATAGAATAATGTAGGTAAGGGAAGTCGGCAAATTAGATCCGTAACTTCGGGATAAGGATTGGCTCTGAAGATTGAGATAGTCGGGCTTGATTGGGAAACAATAATATGGTTTATGTGCTCGTTCTGGGTAAATAGAGTTATAATCATTTATGGTTGTAACTTGTTCCCCGGATAGTTTAGTTACGTATCCAATTGTGGAACTTTCTTGCTAAAATTTTTAAGAATACTAGTTGGGTCAAACCAATTAGTTCTTATTAATTATAACGATTATCAATTAACAATCAATTCAGAACTGGCACGGACTTGGGGAATCCGACTGTCTAATTAAAACAAAGCATTGTGATGGCCCTAGCGGGTGTTGACACAATGTGATTTCTGCCCAGTGCTCTGAATGTCAAAGTGAAGAAATTCAAGTAAGCGCGGGTCAACGGCGGGAGTAACTATGACTCTCTTAAGGTAGCCAAATGCCTCGTCATCTAATTAGTGACGCGCATGAATGGATTAACGAGATTCCTTCTGTCCCTATCTACTATCTAGCGAAACCACAGCCAAGGGAACGGGCTTGGAATAATTAGCGGGGAAAGAAGACCCTTTTGAGCTTGACTCTAATCTGGCAGTGTAAGGAGACATAAGAGGTGTAGAATAAGTGGGAGATATTAGACTTCGGTTTGGTATCGACAATGAAATACCACTACTCTTATTGTTTCCTTACTTACTTGATTAAATGGAACGTGTATCATTTCCTAGCCATTATACGGATATATTTATTATATCTTATGGTATTGGGTTTTGATGCAAGCTTCTTGATCAAAGTATCACGAGTTTGTTATATAATCGCAAACAAATTCTTTAATGAGAGATGCATTCATGTATTATCGATTTGAAAATTTGGTATAACTCCAATTACTCAGGTATGATCCAATTCAAGGACATTGCCAGGTAGGGAGTTTGACTGGGGCGGTACATCTCTCAAATAATAACGGAGGTGTCCCAAGGCCAGCTCAGTGCGGACAGAAACCACACATAGAGCAAAAGGGCAAATGCTGACTTGATCTCGGTGTTCAGTACACACAGGGACAGCAAAAGCTCGGCCTATCGATCCTTTTGGTTTAAAGAGTTTTTAACAAGAGGTGTCAGAAAAGTTACCATAGGGATAACTGGCTTGTGGCGGCCAAGCGTTCATAGCGACGTCGCTTTTTGATCCTTCGATGTCGGCTCTTCCTATCATTGTGAAGCAAAATTCACCAAGCGTTGGATTGTTCACCCATGCAAGGGAACGTGAGCTGGGTTTAGACCGTCGTGAGACAGGTTAGTTTTACCCTACTAATGACAAAACGTTGTTGCGACAGCATTCCTGCGTAGTACGAGAGGAACCGCAGGTACGGACCAATGGCACAATACTTGTTCGAGCGAACAGTGGTATGACGCTACGTCCGTTGGATTATGCCTGAACGCCTCTAAGGTCGTATCCGTGCTGGACTGCAATGATAAATAAGGGGCAATTTGCATTGTATGGCTTCTAAACCATTTAAAGTTTATTATTTATATTTTAAACGACAATGGATGTGATGCCAATGTAATTTGTAACATAGTAAATTGGGAGGATCTTTGATCACCTGATGCCATGCTAGTTACATATGAAAACATTATTTAATACAATGACAAAGCCTAGAATCAATTGTAAACGACTTTTGTAACGGGCAAGGTGTTGTAAGTGGTTGAGCAGCTGCCATACTGCGATCCACTGAAGCTTATCCTTTGCTTGATGATTCGAAATATAAAAAAAATGTAAATATGCATGTGTAAATATGTATATTTAGTATAAAAAATCTTTATATGCTATATCTAAGAAAGCATATAAGGATTTATCACGGGTTGTCCACGTTTCCCTACTAATTGTGGCCTACTAACTGTTTCGTCATCTTATTAGTGACGTGAAAAATGAAAATAATATTTTTCATTTATATTGTTATAAGTCTTAAACCTTAAGACGGCGGGAGTTGAATTACTTTCGTTTAGGTAGCCAAATGCCTCGTCATCTTATTAGTGACGTGAAAAATGAAAATAATATTTTTCATTTATATTGTTATAAGTCTTAAACCTTATAACGGCGGAAGATGAATTACTTTCTTTTAGGTAGCCAAATGCCTCGTCATCTTATTAGTGACGTGAAAAATGAAAATAATATTTTTCATTTATATTGTTATAAGTCTTAAACTTTAAGACGGCGGGAGTTGAATTACTTTCGCATAGGTAGCCAAATGCCTCGTCATCTTATTAGTGACGCGCATGATTCAATTCAAGAGATTCCTTCTGTCCCTATTTAAAACCTCACGGATATTAAAAATATTAAACATATATTGTTATAAGTCTTAAACCTTAAGACGGCGGGAGTTGAATTACTTTCGCATAGGTAGCCAAATGCCTCGTCATCTTATTAGTGACGCGCATGATTCAATTCAAGAGATTCCTTCTGTCCCTATTTAAAACCTCACGGATATTAAAAATATTAAACATATATTGTTATAAGTCTTAAACCTTAAGACGGCGGGAGTTGAATTACTTTCGCATAGGTAGCCAAATGCCTCGTCATCTTATTAGTGACGTGAAAAAGGTAAATAATATTTTTCATTTATATTGTTATAAGTCTTAAACTTTAAGACGGCGGGAGTTGAATTACTTTCGCATAGGTAGCCAAATGCCTCGTCATCTTATTAGTGACGTGAAAAATGAAAATAATATTTTTCATTTATATTGTTATAAGTCTTAAACCTTATAACGGCGGAAGATGAATTACTTTCGTTTAGGTAGCCAAATGCCTCGTCATCTTAATAGTGACGTGAAAAATGAAAATAATATTTTTCATTTATATTGTTATAAGTCTTAAACTTTAAGACGGCGGGAGTTGAATTACTTTCGCATAGGTAGCCAAATGCCTCGTCATCTTATTAGTGACGTGAAAAATGAAAATAATATTTTTCATTTATATTGTTATAAGTCTTAAACCTTATAACGGCGGAAGATGAATTACTTTCGTTTAGGTAGCCAAATGCCTCGTCATCTTATTAGTGACGTGAAAAATGAAAATAATATTTTTCATTTATATTGTTATAAGTCTTAAACTTTAAGACGGCGGGAGTTGAATTACTTTCGCATAGGTAGCCAAATGCCTTGTCATCTTATTAGTGACGCGCATGATTCAATTCAAGAGATTCCTTCTGTCCCTATTTAAAACCTCACGGATATTAAAAATATTAAACATATATTGTTATAAGTCTTAAACCTTAAGACGGCGGGAGTTGAATTACTTTCGCATAGGTAGCCAAATGCCTCGTCATCTTATTAGTGACGCGCATGATTCAATTCAAGAGATTCCTTCTGTCCCTATTTAAAACCTCACGGATATTAAAAATATTAAACATATATTGTTATAAGTCTTAAACCTTAAGACGGCGGGAGTTGAATTACTTTCGCATAGGTAGCCAAATGCCTCGTCATCTTATTAGTGACGCGCATGATTCAATTCAAGAGATTCCTTCTGTCCCTATTTAAAACCTCACGGATATTAAAATATTAAACATATATTGTTATAAGTCTTAAACCTTAAGACGGCGGGAGTTGAATTACTTTCGCATAGGTAGCCAAATGCCTTGTCATCTTATTAGTGACGCGCATGATTCAATTCAAGAGATTCCTTCTGTCCCTATTTAAAACCTCACGGATATTAAAAATATTAAACATATATTGTTATAAGTCTTAAACCTTAAGACGGCGGGAGTTGAATTACTTTCGCATAGGTAGCCAAATGCCTCGTCATCTTATTAGTGACGCGCATGATTCAATTCAAGAGATTCCTTCTGTCCCTATTTAAAACCTCACGGATATTAAAAATATTAGCGTTAGATTGTTATAAGTCTTAAACCTTAAGACGGCGGGAGTTGAATTACTTTCGCATAGGTAGCCAAATGCCTCGTCATCTTATTAGTGACGCGCATGATTCAATTCAAGAGATTCCTTCTGTCCCTATTTAAAACCTCACGGATATTAAAAATATTAAACATATATTGTTATAAGTCTTAAACCTTAAGACGGCGGGAGTTGAATTACTTTCGCATAGGTAGCCAAATGCCTCGTCATCTTATTAGTGACGCGCATGATTCAATTCAGAGATTCCTTCTGTCCCTATTTAAAAACCTCACGGATATTAAAAATATTAAACATATATTGTTATAAGTCTTAAACCCTAAGACGGCGGGAGATGAATTACTTTCGCATAGGTAGCCAAATGCCTCGTCATCTTATTCGTGACGCGCATGATTCCATCCAACAGATCCCTTCTGTCCCTATTTAAAAACTCACGAATATTAAAAATATTAAAAATATTTTCATATGGATATGCAATCGTATGGATATCCAAATATGTGTGGGAAAGTCGTACTTCCTATACGATAAATGACCGGATTGACGAAACCGTGTTCAAAAAGGTATATAGGGTAGGTGGTGTTCGGCCTACCAATATAATATTAAAATAATATTATATTAAACAGAAGATCGCCAGTATTAATATATAAGCATATGGTTATGAATACATATGCATATAACATATATGAAAATATATGAATATATAAAAAAATATATATGAATATGAAAATATTTATATGTATATGGAATATATGGTAGGTGATGATGTTAGCCTACCATATAATATATAATATAATAATTTAATTATATTATATTAAATATGGAAATATTAAAAATATATTAAAAATATTAAAAATATTTTCATATGGATATGCAATCGTATGGATATCCAAATATGTGTGGGAAAGTCATACTTCCCATACAATAAATGACCGGATTGACGAAACCGTGTTCAAAAAGGTATATAGGGTAGGTGGTGTTCAGCCTGCCAATATAATATTAAAAAAATAATATTATATTAAACAGAAGACCGCCAGTATTAATATATGAGCATATGGTTATGAATACATATGCATATACATATATGAAAATATATGAGTATAAGAAATATATATAGATATAAAAATATTTATATGTATATGAAATATATGGTAGGTGATGGGATAGCCTACCATATAAGATATAATATATAATTTAATTATATTATATTAAATTGGAATATTAAAATATATAAAAATATTAAAAAAAAAAAAAAAATATTTCATATGGATATGCAATCGTATGGATATCCAAATATGTGTGGGAAAGTCATACTTCCCATACAATAAATGACCGGATTGACGAAACCGTGTTCAAAAGGTATATAGGTAGGTGGTGTTCGGCCTACCAATATAATATTAAATAATATTATATTAAACAGAAGACCGCCAGTATTAATATATGAGCATATGGTTATGAAACATATGCATATAACATATATGAAAATATATGAATATAAAAAAATATATATGGATATGAAAAAATATTTATATGTATATGAAATATATGGTAGGTGATGGTGATAGCCTACCATATAATATATAATATAATAATTTAATTATATTATATTAAATATGGAAATATTAAAAATATATTAAAAATATTAAAAATTTTTCATATGGATATGCAATCGTATGGATATCCAAATATGTGTGGGAAAGTCATACTTCCCATACAATAAATGACCGGATTGACGAAACCGTGTTCAAAAA
>NW_027222965.1:25000-29352 GCF_030179905.1 Drosophila bipectinata | reverse complement strand
GCATCTTCCCGGATGTTTATCCCAGTTACGCTGAACCCTAGCGTACTGCTGCCTTCTACGCTGTCTCATATTTCGAGGCTCCGTTCGGGGCCTCGTCAGAATGTGCGGTTCATTCCGTGGCGGAAAATTTCCATGAGATAGCAAGATAAACTTTGGAGAGTGGTTTCCTGTCCCGAGACCTGCGCATTATCTACGATGTTTGCAGGACCTCGGCTCTCACCGGGAATCGCATACTACTGGGGCATAGCCCTGTAGTACCCTGAGGATTTCGCTGTTCGTCTGTTCGTGTGGTCTGATTGGTCCCGAAGATGATGTTGATACTCGTCGGTTTTGCTCGCTATTACTAGGGCGGCGCTGTGGGTATTCGACTCTAATGCTTCTGGGGTGGGAACAGATTGCCCTCTTATCTGTTCCAGTTTTGCCTTATATTCACCCCTCTTCCGATATGAAGAAATTGCATCGGAACTGCGGTGTGTAAAAATTTCCGCTAGCTTTTTATTTAGATGTCGAATACCACTTGCTGCAAGCTCGACCTCCTTTCTCGCCATCATCAACGTTTCTTCCTCTGACCACCTCGCTTTTTTATCAACACGAAGACGTTGTGTATCAAGTTCGTCTTTGTGTCGATGTGACATGTGGCCGCCCAAACCCCTCTTGGAGTTGAACGACATTCCACATATCGTGCAGGCACCCGACCTAAAGGTTAACCGCTGCACCTCGTTCATACTGGTTGCTAGCATCCAGACTAGTAGCCGTGGACTCTCTCTCTTCCTATTATATCATCAATTATCCGAGGCTCGTTGTTAGTTTCTGCACCAATATGTTTTTTAAGGGGTCCAAGGGGCTGGTAACCCCATGGACCCCTCCGCCGCTCAAATCAGCTACCAGCAAAAGCTAGTACCCAGAATACCACGAGGAGGTTTTGAGTCGACTTGACTTGATCGTATGATTTACGAGTTACGGAATTGCACCCACTCTACGCGATCAAATCCAATTCTCCATTGGATTGGAGAATTACTCCCGCCGTTGACCGCGCTTATCCCGCCGTTGACCCGCGCTTACTTGAATTTCTTCACTTTGACATTCAGAGCACTGGGCAGAAATCACATTGTGTCAACACCCGCTAGGGCCATCACAATGCTTTGTTTTAATTAGACAGTCGGATTCCCAAGTCCGTGCCAGTTCTGAATTGATTGTTAATTGATAATCGTTATAATTAATAAGAACTAATTGGTTTTGACCCAACTAGTATTCTTAAAAATTTTAGCAAGAAAGTTCCACAATTGGATACGTAACTAAACTATCCGGGGAACAGTTACAACCATAAATGATTATAACTCTATTTACCCAGAACGAGCACATAAACCATATTATTGTTTCCAATCAAGCCCGACTATCTCAATCTTCAGAGCCATCCTTATCCCGAAGTTACGGATCTAATTTGCCGACTTCCCTTACCTACATTATTCTATCGACTAGAGACTCTTCACCTGGAGACCAGCTGCGGATATTGGTACGGCCTGTTGAGAAGTTTGCGTATCCCCACCATAAATTTTCAAGGTCCGAGGAGAAAATATCGACACAACAGTATATGTCATGCTCTTCTAGCCCATCTACCATATCTCTCTGCGAAAGACTTCCATGGTAGTACGACTATAAAACAGAAAGAAAACTCTTCCGATATCTCTCGACGGCTTCTTTATGGTCGTTCCTGTTGCCAGGATGAGCACGAGGCCCATATTTAATAACAAACGGATACTCAACAGGTTACGGAATTGGAACCGTATTCCCTTTCGTTCAAAATTATTCAAGTATATAATTTTCACAATAATTGTAATATTTATTTTTACTTGAAAATTTTCGGCTTTCGCCTTGAACTTAGGACCGACTAACTCGTGATCAACCACTGTTCACACGAAACCCTTCTCCACTTCAGTCCTCCAAGGTCTCATTCGATTATTTGCTACTACCACCAAGATCTGTACCAATAGCAGCTCCATGCAGGCTTACGCCAAACACTTCTACGCATACCATTGTACCTTCCTACTCACTAAAGTTTCAAAATTTATATTACAAGTAATATAAATCATCTACTTTAGCGGTAATGTATAGGTATACAACTTAAGCGCCATCCATTTTAAGGGCTAGTTGCTTCGGCAGGTGAGTTGTTACACACTCCTTAGCGGATTTCGACTTCCATGATCACCGTCCTGCTGTTTTAAGCAACCAACGCCTTTCATGGTTTCTGCATGAGTTGTTAATTTGGGCACCGTAACATTACGTTTGGTTCATCCCACAGCGCCAGTTCTGCTTACCAAAAGTGGCCCACTGGGCACATTATATCATAACCTTAAACTTCATATCAAGAAAGTTAAGGTTCTTACCCATTTAAAGTTTGAGAATAGGTTAAGATCGTTTCGACCCTAAGGCCTCTAATCATTCGCTTTACCAGATAAGATTATTTTATATAACATTAAAATGCACCAGCTATCCTGAGGGAAACTTCGGAAGGAACCAGCTACTAGATGGTTCGATTGGTCTTTCGCCCCTATACTCAATTCTGACAATCGATTTGCACGTCAGAACTGTTTCGGTCTTCCATCAGGGTTTCCCCTGACTTCAACCTGATCAAGTATAGTTCACCATCTTTCGGGTCACAGCATATCTGCTCAAGGTACGTTCCAGTTAGAGGCATAAATAATATAAATATTATTATACATAACTATATAGAACGCCCCGGGATTGTGTTAATTAACTATAAAATAGTTAAAAAACTAATCCCATTAATAGTCAAGTTAATTACGCTATTAGGTTTATATCCCAATAACTTGCACATATGTTAGACTCCTTGGTCCGTGTTTCAAGACGGGTCCCGAAGGTATCCTGAATCTTTCGCATTGTTAATCATACAAGTGCATATAATAAACACAAAAATCAATGATAATTATGCCATTATATAATTCCGAAAAATTAACGCACTGTATTCTTATTAATCTATCAACACTTTATCAAATTAATGACATTTATCCTATGTTAAAATGCAAGCATAATAATTTGAATAAACTATAAGTCATATTTTATGATAAATTATATATGTTAATAGATTACAATGTCCTTATATGGAAAAAATGCACACTATTTCTATAATATTATTTAAATATTATAACTTTAATGATGAATTTTCCATAATGGATATTCAGGTTCATCGGGCTTAACCTCTAAGCAGTTTCACGTACTATTTAACTCTCTATTCAGAGTTCTTTTCAACTTTCCCTCACGGTACTTGTTTACTATCGGTCTCATGGTTATATTTAGTTTTAGATGGAGTTTACCACCCACTTAGTGCTGCACTATCAAGCAACACGACTCTTTGGAAACATCATCTAGTAATCATTAACGTTATACGGGCCTGGCACCCTCTATGGGTAAATGGCCTCATTTAAGAAGGACTTAAATCGTTAATTTCTCATACTAGAATATTGACGCTCCATACACTGCATCTCACATTTGCCATATAGACAAAGTGACTTAGTGCTGAACTGATTTCTTTTCGCTCGCCGCTACTAAGAAAATCCTTGTTAGTTTCTTTTCCTCCCCTAATTAATATGCTTAAATTCAGGGGGTAGTCCCATATGAGTTGAGGTTGTATAAAGCAATGTATATATATATAAACAATATATCTCTATGAAGAACAATATATTTGATATATTTTCAATTTTCGCATCTTTAAATAAGAGACAATTCTAGTTAAAAAAAATTTAATTTTTTTATGCTAGACATTTCTCAGTATTATTTGAATTGAAAAAAGAAAGAATTGTATATCTTCATTTTTTCTTTTATAAATATTTGAGATAATTGCTTTTATATTTAATATTATGAATATATAAATATATCCAATAATATACCATATGCATATCATTATAAAAATATATAATAATAAGCAACTTTATTAGCATAGTCTTACAACCCTCAACCATATGTAGTCCAAGCAGCACTATAAAATTAATTAAAGTACATAACAGCATGGACTGCGATATGCGTTCAAAATGTCGATGTTCATGTGTCCTGCAGTTCACACGATGACGCACAGTTTGCTGCGTTCTTCATCGACCCATGAGCCGAGTGATCCACCGCTTAGAGTTTTATAAATATATATAAATATACAATTCGTCAATTATGTTTTTATTGAAAGAAATTAAAAATACACCATTTAACTGGCATATATCAATTCCTTCAATAAAGTTATTTTTATACCTAAAATAATTGTTGCGAAATGTCTTAGTTTTATATAATCAATATAAATATAATTTATATTGTTTTAATATTATATAAAGCATTAACCTGTATATCAG
>NW_027222965.1:7500-22500 GCF_030179905.1 Drosophila bipectinata | reverse complement strand
TATCTTTGATATATTTCATTTTCATATTGATATATAGAAAATAAATATTGCAAATATTTGTATAAATTAAAATATTAACGAATTTGGCCAATTATTATATGGCATTCAATATTCGTTCATTTATTAAAATATATATATATATATATATATTTATAATATATCCCTCGGGTGCCCAACGCATACACCTCAGGGTATATTTTTTTCATGGCTTTTTCTTAAACCCTCGTTTGTGTTAGGGTATTTATATGAGCGGGCGGTCTTTTTATTTATATAAGCCTTCTTTAATATTTTTTTTAATAAAATACAATATTATGCATATATTTAATTCTAAAATATCTTTATATTTTCACATACAACAATTTGTATATATTCACATATATATATTTGCTTAATTTTATAATAAAATTATCGCATATGTATTTTGATAATAAATTTAAAATTTATTTTCTTTGTATATAAAAGTCTAGTTTTATATGATATAAAACTAAGCACTTTTTAATTTTCATATATTTATATATTTTCATATATATAGTTTATTCATATTTATTTATACAATAATAATAATAATAATATTACTACTATTATCATATACGTATATGAAATTAAATTTAATTCCATATACTTACTAGGATATAATAAAAAGAAATTTTTATTTGCCTAGAACCAGAAATTAACGATAATAATTGGAAACTTGTCAAATTATAATTTATAATAAGACGTAGACGCTTCAACGATATTATCTAAGTATACAATATAGTGTATATATAATATATAATATAGTATGTTATATTATATAGATAGGCTTACACCACCTACCATATATACCTTTTTGACCACACTTTCGTCAAGCTGGGTATTTATTTGCCTTCTTTCCCTCACCTAAAAATACTCATCGGTATTTTAGTATATTCATATAATATAAATAATATACTATATTGGTAGGACGACACCACCTACCCTATATACCTTTTTGAACACACTTTCGTCAAGCTGGGTATTTATTTGCCTTTTTACCCTCACCTAAATATACTCATCGGTATATTTCAGTATATTTTAGTATATCCATATGAATATGTATATCCATATCCATATCCATATCCATATCCATATGAAAATAATTTAATATTTCCATATTTATTATAATATAATAAATATTATTATATTATATATTATATGGTAGGCTATCCCCATCACCTACCATATATTTCATATACATATAAATATTTTCATATCCATATATATTTTTTTATATTCATATATTTTCATATATGTTATATGCATATGTATTCATAACCATATGCTCATATATTAATACTGGCGGTCTTCTGTTTAATATAATATTATTTTAATATTATATTGGCAGGCTGAACACCACCTACCCTATATACCTTTTTGAACACGGTTTCGTCAATCCGGTCATTTATTGTATGGGAAGTATGACTTTCCCACACATATTTGGATATCCATACGATTGCATATCCATATGAAAATATTTTTAATATTTTTAATATATTTTTAATATTTCCATATTTAATATAATATAATTAAATTATTATATTATATATTATATGGTAGGCTATCACCATCACCTACCATATATTTCATATACATATAAATATTTTCATATCCATATATATTTTTTTATATTCATATATTTTCATATATGTTATATGCATATGTATTCATAACCATATGCTTATATATTAATACTGGCGGTCTTCTGTTTAATATAATATTATTTTAATATTATATTGGTAGGCCGAACACCACCTACCCTATATACCTTTTTGAACACGGTTTCGTCAATCCGGTCATTTATTGTATGGGAAGTATGACTTTCCCACACATATTTGGATATCCATACGATTGCATATCCATATGAAAATATTTTTAATATTTTTAATATATTTTTAATATTTCCATATTTAATATAATATAATTAAATTATTATATTATATATTATATGGTAGGCTATCACCATCACCTACCATATATTTCATATACATATAAATATTTTCATATCCATATATATTTTTTTATATTCATATATTTTCATATATGTTATATGCATATGTATTCATAACCATATGCTCATATATTAATACTGGCGGTCTTCTGTTTAATATAATATTATTTTAATATTATATTGGTAGGCCGAACACCACCTACCCTATATACCTTTTTGAACACGGTTTCGTCAATCCGGTCATTTATTGTATGGGAAGTATGACTTTCCCACACATATTTGGATATCCATACGATTGCATATCCATATGAAAATATTTTTAATATTTTTAATATATTTTTAATATTTCCATATTTAATATAATATAATTAAATTATTATATTATATATTATATGGTAGGCTATCCTCATCACCTACCATATATTTCATATACATATAAATATTTTCATATCCATATATATTTTTTTATATTCATATATTTTCATATATGTTATATGCATATGTATTCATAACCATATGCTCATATATTAATACTGGCGGTCTTCTGTTTAATATAATATTATTTTAATATTATATTGGCAGGCTGAACACCACCTACCCTATATACCTTTTTGAACACGGTTTCGTCAATCCGGTCATTTATTGTATGGGAAGTATGACTTTCCCACACATATTTGGATATCCATACGATTGCATATCCATATGAAAATATTTTTAATATTTTTAATATATTTTTAATATTTCCATATTTAATATAATATAATTAAATTATTATATTATATATTATATGGTAGGCTAACATCATCACCTACCATATATTCCATATACATATAAATATTTTCATATTCATATATATTTTTTTTTATATATTCATATATTTTCATATATGTTATATGCATATGTATTCATAACCATATGCTTATATATTAATACTGGCGATCTTCTGTTTAATATAATATTATTTTAATATTATATTGGTAGGCCGAACACCACCTACCCTATATACCTTTTTGAACACGGTTTCGTCAATCCGGTCATTTATCGTATAGGAAGTACGACTTTCCCACACATATTTGGATATCCATACGATTGCATATCCATATGAAAATATTTTTAATATTTTTAATATTCGTGAGTTTTTAAATAGGGACAGAAGGAATCTCTTGAATTGAATCATGCGCGTCACTAATAAGATGACGAGGCATTTGGCTACCTATGCGAAAGTAATTCAACTCCCGCCGTCTTAAGGTTTAAGACTTATAACAATATATGTTTAATATTTTTAATATCCGTGAGGTTTTAAATAGGGACAGAAGGAATCTCTTGAATTGAATCATGCGCGTCACTAATAAGATGACGAGGCATTTGGCTACCTATGCGAAAGTAATTCAACTCCCGCCGTCTTAAGGTTTAAGACTTATAACAATATATGTTTAATATTTTTAATATCCGTGAGGTTTTAAATAGGGACAGAAGGAATCTCTTGAATTGAATCATGCGCGTCACTAATAAGATGACGAGGCATTTGGCTACCTATGCGAAAGTAATTCAACTCCCGCCGTCTTAAGGTTTAAGACTTATAACAATATATGTTTAATATTTTTAATATCCGTGAGGTTTTAAATAGGGACAGAAGGAATCTCTTGAATTGAATCATGCGCGTCACTAATAAGATGACAAGGCATTTGGCTACCTATGCGAAAGTAATTCAACTCCCGCCGTCTTAAAGTTTAAGACTTATAACAATATAAATGAAAAATATTATTTTCATTTTTCACGTCACTATTAAGATGACGAGGCATTTGGCTACCTAAACGAAAGTAATTCATCTTCCGCCGTTATAAGGTTTAAGACTTATAACAATATAAATGAAAAATATTATTTTCATTTTTCACGTCACTAATAAGATGACGAGGCATTTGGCTACCTATGCGAAAGTAATTCAACTCCCGCCGTCTTAAAGTTTAAGACTTATAACAATATAAATGAAAAATATTATTTTCATTTTTCACGTCACTAATAAGATGACGAGGCATTTGGCTACCTATGCGAAAGTAATTCAACTCCCGCCGTCTTAAGGTTTAAGACTTATAACAATATATGTTTAATATTTTTAATATCCGTGAGGTTTTAAATAGGGACAGAAGGAATCTCTTGAATTGAATCATGCGCGTCACTAATAAGATGACGAGGCATTTGGCTACCTATGCGAAAGTAATTCAACTCCCGCCGTCTTAAGGTTTAAGACTTATAACAATATATGTTTAATATTTTTAATATCCGTGAGGTTTTAAATAGGGACAGAAGGAATCTCTTGAATTGAATCATGCGCGTCACTAATAAGATGACGAGGCATTTGGCTACCTATGCGAAAGTAATTCAACTCCCGCCGTCTTAAGGTTTAAGACTTATAACAATATATGTTTAATATTTTTAATATCCGTGAGGTTTTAAATAGGGACAGAAGGAATCTCTTGAATTGAATCATGCGCGTCACTAATAAGATGACGAGGCATTTGGCTACCTATGCGAAAGTAATTCAACTCCCGCCGTCTTAAGGTTTAAGACTTATAACAATATATGTTTAATATTTTTAATATCCGTGAGGTTTTAAATAGGGACAGAAGGAATCTCTTGAATTGAATCATGCGCGTCACTAATAAGATGACAAGGCATTTGGCTACCTATGCGAAAGTAATTCAACTCCCGCCGTCTTAAGGTTTAAGACTTATAACAATATATGTTTAATATTTTTAATATCCGTGAGGTTTTAAATAGGGACAGAAGGAATCTCTTGAATTGAATCATGCGCGTCACTAATAAGATGACGAGGCATTTGGCTACCTATGCGAAAGTAATTCAACTCCCGCCGTCTTAAGGTTTAAGACTTATAACAATATATGTTTAATATTTTTAATATCCGTGAGGTTTTAAATAGGGACAGAAGGAATCTCTTGAATTGAATCATGCGCGTCACTAATAAGATGACGAGGCATTTGGCTACCTATGCGAAAGTAATTCAACTCCCGCCGTCTTAAGGTTTAAGACTTATAACAATATATGTTTAATATTTTTAATATCCGTGAGGTTTTAAATAGGGACAGAAGGAATCTCTTGAATTGAATCATGCGCGTCACTAATAAGATGACGAGGCATTTGGCTACCTATGCGAAAGTAATTCAACTCCCGCCGTCTTAAGGTTTAAGACTTATAACAATATATGTTTAATATTTTTAATATCCGTGAGGTTTTAAATAGGGACAGAAGGAATCTCTTGAATTGAATCATGCGCGTCACTAATAAGATGACGAGGCATTTGGCTACCTATGCGAAAGTAATTCAACTCCCGCCGTCTTAAGGTTTAAGACTTATAACAATATATGTTTAATATTTTTAATATCCGTGAGGTTTTAAATAGGGACAGAAGGAATCTCTTGAATTGAATCATGCGCGTCACTAATAAGATGACGAGGCATTTGGCTACCTATGCGAAAGTAATTCAACTCCCGCCGTCTTAAGGTTTAAGACTTATAACAATATATGTTTAATATTTTTAATATCCGTGAGGTTTTAAATAGGGACAGAAGGAATCTCTTGAATTGAATCATGCGCGTCACTAATAAGATGACAAGGCATTTGGCTACCTATGCGAAAGTAATTCAACTCCCGCCGTCTTAAGGTTTAAGACTTATAACAATATATGTTTAATATTTTTAATATCCGTGAGGTTTTAAATAGGGACAGAAGGAATCTCTTGAATTGAATCATGCGCGTCACTAATAAGATGACGAGGCATTTGGCTACCTATGCGAAAGTAATTCAACTCCCGCCGTCTTAAGGTTTAAGACTTATAACAATATATGTTTAATATTTTTAATATCCGTGAGGTTTTAAATAGGGACAGAAGGAATCTCTTGAATTGAATCATGCGCGTCACTAATAAGATGACGAGGCATTTGGCTACCTATGCGAAAGTAATTCAACTCCCGCCGTCTTAAGGTTTAAGACTTATAACAATATATGTTTAATATTTTTAATATCCGTGAGGTTTTAAATAGGGACAGAAGGAATCTCTTGAATTGAATCATGCGCGTCACTAATAAGATGACGAGGCATTTGGCTACCTATGCGAAAGTAATTCAACTCCCGCCGTCTTAAGGTTTAAGACTTATAACAATATATGTTTAATATTTTTAATATCCGTGAGGTTTTAAATAGGGACAGAAGGAATCTCTTGAATTGAATCATGCGCGTCACTAATAAGATGACAAGGCATTTGGCTACCTATGCGAAAGTAATTCAACTCCCGCCGTCTTAAGGTTTAAGACTTATAACAATATATGTTTAATATTTTTAATATCCGTGAGGTTTTAAATAGGGACAGAAGGAATCTCTTGAATTGAATCATGCGCGTCACTAATAAGATGACGAGGCATTTGGCTACCTATGCGAAAGTAATTCAACTCCCGCCGTCTTAAGGTTTAAGACTTATAACAATATATGTTTAATATTTTTAATATCCGTGAGGTTTTAAATAGGGACAGAAGGAATCTCTTGAATTGAATCATGCGCGTCACTAATAAGATGACGAGGCATTTGGCTACCTATGCGAAAGTAATTCAACTCCCGCCGTCTTAAGGTTTAAGACTTATAACAATATATGTTTAATATTTTTAATATCCGTGAGGTTTTAAATAGGGACAGAAGGAATCTCTTGAATTGAATCATGCGCGTCACTAATAAGATGACAAGGCATTTGGCTACCTATGCGAAAGTAATTCAACTCCCGCCGTCTTAAAGTTTAAGACTTATAACAATATAAATGAAAAATATTATTTTCATTTTTCACGTCACTAATAAGATGACGAGGCATTTGGCTACCTAAACGAAAGTAATTCATCTTCCGCCGTTATAAGGTTTAAGACTTATAACAATATAAATGAAAAATATTATTTTCATTTTTCACGTCACTAATAAGATGACGAGGCATTTGGCTACCTATGCGAAAGTAATTCAACTCCCGCCGTCTTAAAGTTTAAGACTTATAACAATATAAATGAAAAATATTATTTTCATTTTTCACGTCACTATTAAGATGACGAGGCATTTGGCTACCTAAACGAAAGTAATTCATCTTCCGCCGTTATAAGGTTTAAGACTTATAACAATATAAATGAAAAATATTATTTTCATTTTTCACGTCACTAATAAGATGACGAGGCATTTGGCTACCTATGCGAAAGTAATTCAACTCCCGCCGTCTTAAAGTTTAAGACTTATAACAATATAAATGAAAAATATTATTTTCATTTTTCACGTCACTAATAAGATGACGAGGCATTTGGCTACCTATGCGAAAGTAATTCAACTCCCGCCGTCTTAAGGTTTAAGACTTATAACAATATATGTTTAATATTTTTAATATCCGTGAGGTTTTAAATAGGGACAGAAGGAATCTCTTGAATTGAATCATGCGCGTCACTAATAAGATGACGAGGCATTTGGCTACCTATGCGAAAGTAATTCAACTCCCGCCGTCTTAAGGTTTAAGACTTATAACAATATATGTTTAATATTTTTAATATCCGTGAGGTTTTAAATAGGGACAGAAGGAATCTCTTGAATTGAATCATGCGCGTCACTAATAAGATGACGAGGCATTTGGCTACCTATGCGAAAGTAATTCAACTCCCGCCGTCTTAAAGTTTAAGACTTATAACAATATAAATGAAAAATATTATTTTCATTTTTCACGTCACTAATAAGATGACGAGGCATTTGGCTACCTAAAAGAAAGTAATTCATCTTCCGCCGTTATAAGGTTTAAGACTTATAACAATATAAATGAAAAATATTATTTTCATTTTTCACGTCACTAATAAGATGACGAGGCATTTGGCTACCTAAACGAAAGTAATTCAACTCCCGCCGTCTTAAGGTTTAAGACTTATAACAATATAAATGAAAAATATTATTTTCATTTTTCACGTCACTAATAAGATGACGAAACAGTTAGTAGGCCACAATTAGTAGGGAAACGTGGACAACCCGTGATAAATCCTTATATGCTTTCTTAGATATAGCATATAAAGATTTTTTATTCTAAATATACATATTTACACATGCATATTTACATTTTTTTTATATTTCGAATCATCAAGCAAAGGATAAGCTTCAGTGGATCGCAGTATGGCAGCTGCTCAACCACTTACAACACCTTGCCCGTTACAAAAGTCGTTTACAATTGATTCTAGGCTTTGTCATTGTATTAAATAATGTTTTCATATGTAACTAGCATGGCATCAGGTGATCAAAGATCCTCCCAATTTACTATGTTACAAATTACATTGGCATCACATCCATTGTCGTTTAAAATATAAATAATAAACTTTAAATGGTTTAGAAGCCATACAATGCAAATTGCCCCTTATTTATCATTGCAGTCCAGCACGGATACGACCTTAGAGGCGTTCAGGCATAATCCAACGGACGTAGCGTCATACCACTGTTCGCTCGAACAAGTATTGTGCCATTGGTCCGTACCTGCGGTTCCTCTCGTACTACGCAGGAATGCTGTCGCAACAACGTTTTGTCATTAGTAGGGTAAAACTAACCTGTCTCACGACGGTCTAAACCCAGCTCACGTTCCCTTGCATGGGTGAACAATCCAACGCTTGGTGAATTTTGCTTCACAATGATAGGAAGAGCCGACATCGAAGGATCAAAAAGCGACGTCGCTATGAACGCTTGGCCGCCACAAGCCAGTTATCCCTATGGTAACTTTTCTGACACCTCTTGTTAAAAACTCTTTAAACCAAAAGGATCGATAGGCCGAGCTTTTGCTGTCCCTGTGTGTACTGAACACCGAGATCAAGTCAGCATTTGCCCTTTTGCTCTATGTGTGGTTTCTGTCCGCACTGAGCTGGCCTTGGGACACCTCCGTTATTATTTGAGAGATGTACCGCCCCAGTCAAACTCCCTACCTGGCAATGTCCTTGAATTGGATCATACCTGAGTAATTGGAGTTATACCAAATTTTCAAATCGATAATACATGAATGCATCTCTCATTAAAGAATTTGTTTGCGATTATATAACAAACTCGTGATACTTTGATCAAGAAGCTTGCATCAAAACCCAATACCATAAGATATAATAAATATATCCGTATAATGGCTAGGAAATGATACACGTTCCATTTAATCAAGTAAGTAAGGAAACAATAAGAGTAGTGGTATTTCATTGTCGATACCAAACCGAAGTCTAATATCTCCCACTTATTCTACACCTCTTATGTCTCCTTACACTGCCAGATTAGAGTCAAGCTCAAAAGGGTCTTCTTTCCCCGCTAATTATTCCAAGCCCGTTCCCTTGGCTGTGGTTTCGCTAGATAGTAGATAGGGACAGAAGGAATCTCGTTAATCCATTCATGCGCGTCACTAATTAGATGACGAGGCATTTGGCTATTTTTTTTTTTTTTTTTTTTTTTTTTTGTTCGCTAAGGATCGTAAAAATCTTCAAAAGATACACACTCAGGTTATGATGTTATTTAGCCAATAAGAGTGTGCATGCACGATTCATCTTGTGGGTTCATACGACCCAGAAGACGCCTACGTACTAAAAAACCGCCTCGTTTTTAAGCGAATTTTATGCCGTTTTTAGATGTTATGCTACGGCAGCAAGCTTTTAATATGAACGTGATGCATGACTAAGTCCAATCACGCGTGTATCCCGACAGATACATAAATTGTCGCCAACTCCAGAGACCACCACTGATTACCCGGACACTAATGATATGACTATCACTAGTGCTGAGGAGGTCTGAAGCAATCAGCCGTTTTACCGACTGACCGCTCCAAATTCCTCTCCAGTTCACAGTGGCGGAATGGAACTCAACAACATGTTGCGAGCCGAAAAGTCTCCGCAAATTCGTCCGTATGTCCGGTGTCTCGTACTTCTCGACTTTGCGCTGATGCGCTTGGTCGAGAGAATGTCCGTCAGTCACTACCTGCGCGTCAATCACATAAATGTGATTTTGTCGGATAGCTACCAGGTCGGGTTTATTCAATCCGGTCTCGCCCTGCAGACTTGGTTCAACATGAACGACGCAGCCTTTCCTCTCAAGTCCCCGCTTGATTAGATTTACTACGCCGTCGTGCCTAGCTACCCTCCTCCCATGAGTACGATAGCATTGCTGCAAGATGTGGTTTGTTGTTTCGGGAGCATCACATCCTGCACGGCACCGTCTTCCCAATTCGTGCCTTCCCCTCGTGGTACGAGACCTTGAGGGTAGGGCATTTATCCGCAGTTTGATTCCTTCTGTATATTCCCTTCCTGTTAGCAAACGCGTGGGTTGGACAACCCATCCGTGCTGCGGAGCAAAACGCTCTGCTTCACGGAGCCCGCCACCATCAACAGACATGTGCAACCTATTTGCCAAGTACGAATCTACCTGTAGACGGGTTAACAACTCTTGACTTCCAGCCTGAAGCCTATCCCGGGCCCTCCGCATTTCGTCTTCCACGAAAGAGCTGGCTACCTCGGATTGCTCGAGGTGAGGCCATTTTATACTGCTCAATCGCTTCAAACGAAGCATCGGTGCTATCCATCTCAACGATGGTAACCCGAGACCCCCACTTTTGTGGGGGGCATGGAAAAAAGAAGTTGGTACGTCTACCGGAAGCCTCAACCACTTCCGTGCGGTATATCGAACCAATGTGTCAAATTTCTTCAGAACGCCTATCGTCACACTCCCAAGGGTCAGCTTGTGATAGAGTTGTGGGATAAGGACAGTCCGAAGGGCAAATAACTTCTGCTGTGGCTTCAGGGGGGCCCGAGTCAATCTCAACAGCTTCGGTTGCAACTCCTCAGCTGGATTGTACCGGACCCGCCCATCCGCAGTGAATTTAATCCCTAAATACTTCCACTCGTCAGTGCGCTTCAGTGAAGGAACCTCGCGCTCACCAA
This sequence comes from Drosophila bipectinata, assembly GCF_030179905.1. Taxonomy (NCBI): domain Eukaryota; kingdom Metazoa; phylum Arthropoda; class Insecta; order Diptera; family Drosophilidae; genus Drosophila; species Drosophila bipectinata. The sequence goes on along the minus strand of NW_027222965.1, from coordinate 11,568 downwards.
TCAAAAAGCTCCGCCGTTCCACGACAGTACACTTTTGCTTGGCTTGCCCCTTTATGCTGACAGTGAAACACTTGTCAGTGTTAAGGGTGAGGCCCACAGAGGAGAGAAAGCCAACTGTGGTGTCCAACAATTTCTGAAGGCCCATCGGAGTTTCCGCAAAAAGGACTATATCATCTGCGAACGCAGCCGCATTTGTCATAGCGTTTCCGACTTTGGCACCAATCTCACTGGGTAAGGACCTAAGTAACCGGTCAATGACCAGATTAAATAGTATGGGAGACAAAGGGTCACCCTGCTTGACGCCTCTTGCAGGAATGAACTCCCTTGAAACCCACCCGTTCCCAGTTAGCATTGTGCCGCCGCCCTCGTACGAATTCCGTATGTAGTTGATTAGTCCTTGTGGGGCACCATACGAAGCCAATGTGTTGTAGACCGCTTTGTGAGCTACCGCATCAAAGGCTTTACTAACATCGAGGGTCCCGATGTAGCACGATTTAAATCGCTTATGATGTTCCCTTAGAACTAAATCAACAATCGTCGTATTGTCAGCACACCCATCGGTCGGTAGGAACCCTCGCTGACGCGAATCCCAGTTGACTGCACTAATCAACCGGGCTGCCAAAATGGCATTTAGTTGCCTAACCAAAACCGAGGGGACTGAAATAGGACGATAGTCTTGCGGACGACTTGCCGTCGCCATCTTCGGGATGAAGATGGTTCTGGCCAGACGGATGGAGTACGGAAGTCTCCCACACCAGAGAATTAAGTTCATTATGCGTAGCATAATGCCATCGGGGATACTCCTGGCAGTTCTTGGAGTAATCCCGTCCGGGCCTGGAGAACCTGATAATTTGACCTTATGGGCCCTAAGATCGCGCTGGTTCACAGCGGACCATACTCTCTCCAACGAATGTTCCATGTGGAACGAGGCGTGTTCGATGGAGCTTGAGCTAGGCGTGGTCATTATCTGTCTCCAATATGGCTCCATAATTTCCTGGGGTGGCTGCACCGACTCGTCAGCGCCCTCCAGCAGGGACTTTATGCATCTTCCCGGATGTTTATCCCAGTTACGCTGAACCCTAGCGTACTGCTGCCTTCTACGCTGTCTCATATTTCGAGGCTCCGTTCGGGGCCTCGTCAGAATGTGCGGTTCATTCCGTGGCGGAAAAATTTCCATGAGATAGCAAGATAAACTTTGGAGAGTGGTTTCCTGTCCCGAGACCTGCGCATTATCTACGATAGTTTGCAGGACCTCGGCTCTCCACCGGGAATCGCATACTACTGGGGCAAAGCCCTGTAGTACCCTGAGGATTTCGCTGTTCGTCTGTTCGTGTGGTCTGATTGGTCCCGAAGATGATGTTGATACTCGTCGGTTTTGCTCGCTATTACTAGGGCGGCGCTGTGAGGTATTCGACTCTAATGCTTCTGGGGTGGGAACAGATTGCCCTCTTATCTGTTCCAGTTTTGCCTTATATTCACCCCTCTTCCGATATGAAGAAATTGCATCGGAACTGCGGTGTGTAAAAATTTCCGCTAGCTTTTTATTTAGATGTCGAATACCACTTGCTGCAAGCTCGACCTCCTTTCTCGCCATCATCAACGTTTCTTCCTCTGACCACCTCGCTTTTTTATCAACACGAAGACGTTGTGTATCAAGTTCGTCTTTGTGTCGATGTGACATGTGGACGCCCAAACCCCTCTTGGAGTTGAACGACATTCCACATATCGTGCAGGGCACCCGACCTGAAAGGTTAACCGCTGCACCACGTTCATACTGGTTGCTAGCATCCAGACTAGTAGCCGTGGACTCTCCTCTTCCTAATATATCATCAATTATCCGAGGCTCGTTGTTAGTTTCTGCACCAATATGTTTATAAGGGGTCCAAGGGGCTGGTAACCCCAGGGACCCCTCCGCCGCTCAAATCAGCTACCAGCAAAAGCTAGTACCCAGAGAATACCACGAGGAGGTTTTGAGTCGACTTGACTTGATCGTATGATTTACGAGTTACGGAATTGCACCCACTCTACGCGATCAAATCCAATTCTACCTTAAGAGAGTCATAGTTACTCCCGCCGTTGACCCGCGCTTACTTGAATTTCTTCACTTTGACATTCAGAGCACTGGGCAGAAATCACATTGTGTCAACACCCGCTAGGGCCATCACAATGCTTTGTTTTAATTAGACAGTCGGATTCCCCAAGTCCGTGCCAGTTCTGAATTGATTGTTAATTGATAATCGTTATAATTAATAAGAACTAATTGGTTTGACCCAACTAGTATTCTTAAAAATTTTAGCAAGAAAGTTCCACAATTGGATACGTAACTAAACTATCCGGGGAACAAGTTACAACCATAAATGATTATAACTCTATTTACCCAGAACGAGCACATAAACCATATTATTGTTTCCCAATCAAGCCCGACTATCTCAATCTTCAGAGCCAATCCTTATCCCGAAGTTACGGATCTAATTTGCCGACTTCCCTTACCTACATTATTCTATCGACTAGAGACTCTTCACCTTGGAGACCAGCTGCGGATATTGGTACGGCCTGTTGAGAAGTTTGCGTATCCCCACCATAAATTTTCAAGGTCCGAGGAGAAAATATCGACACAACAGTATATGTCATGCTCTTCTAGCCCATCTACCATATCTCTCTGCGAAAGACTTCCATGGTAGTACGACTATAAAACAGAAAAGAAAACTCTTCCGATATCTCTCGACGGCTTCTTTATGGTCGTTCCTGTTGCCAGGATGAGCACGAGGCCCATATTTAATAACAAACGGATACTCAACAGGTTACGGAATTGGAACCGTATTCCCTTTCGTTCAAAATTATTCAAGTATATAATTTTCACAATAATTGTAATATTTATTTTTACTTGAAAATTTTCGGCTTTCGCCTTGAACTTAGGACCGACTAACTCGTGATCAACCACTGTTCACACGAAACCCTTCTCCACTTCAGTCCTCCAAGGTCTCATTCGATTATTTGCTACTACCACCAAGATCTGTACCAATAGCAGCTCCATGCAGGCTTACGCCAAACACTTCTACGCATACCATTGTACCTTCCTACTCACTAAAGTTTCAAAATTTATATTACAAGTAATATAAATCATCTACTTTAGCGGTAATGTATAGGTATACAACTTAAGCGCCATCCATTTTAAGGGCTAGTTGCTTCGGCAGGTGAGTTGTTACACACTCCTTAGCGGATTTCGACTTCCATGATCACCGTCCTGCTGTTTTAAGCAACCAACGCCTTTCATGGTTTCTGCATGAGTTGTTAATTTGGGCACCGTAACATTACGTTTGGTTCATCCCACAGCGCCAGTTCTGCTTACCAAAAGTGGCCCACTGGGCACATTATATCATAACCTTAAACTTCATATCAAGAAAGTTAAGGTTCTTACCCATTTAAAGTTTGAGAATAGGTTAAGATCGTTTCGACCCTAAGGCCTCTAATCATTCGCTTTACCAGATAAGATTATTTTATATAACATTAAAATGCACCAGCTATCCTGAGGGAAACTTCGGAAGGAACCAGCTACTAGATGGTTCGATTGGTCTTTCGCCCCTATACTCAATTCTGACAATCGATTTGCACGTCAGAACTGTTTCGGTCTTCCATCAGGGTTTCCCCTGACTTCAACCTGATCAAGTATAGTTCACCATCTTTCGGGTCACAGCATATCTGCTCAAGGTACGTTCCAGTTAGAGGCATAAATAATATAAATATTATTATACATAACTATATAGAACGCCCCGGGATTGTGTTAATTAACTATAAAATAGTTAAAAAACTAATCCCATTAATAGTCAAGTTAATTACGCTATTAGGTTTATATCCCAATAACTTGCACATATGTTAGACTCCTTGGTCCGTGTTTCAAGACGGGTCCCGAAGGTATCCTGAATCTTTCGCATTGTTAATCATACAAGTGCATATAATAAACACAAAAATCAATGATAATTATGCCATTATATAATTCCGAAAAATTAACGCACTGTATTCTTATTAATCTATCAACACTTTATCAAATTAATGACATTTATCCTATGT
>NW_027222965.1:0-2500 GCF_030179905.1 Drosophila bipectinata | reverse complement strand
CTATCCCCATCACCTACCATATATTTCATATACATATAAATATTTTCATATCCATATATATTTTTTTATATTCATATATTTTCATATATGTTATATGCATATGTATTCATAACCATATGCTCATATATTAATACTGGCGGTCTTCTGTTTAATATAATATTATTTTAATATTATATTGGCAGGCTGAACACCACCTACCCTATATACCTTTTTGAACACGGTTTCGTCAATCCGGTCATTTATTGTATGGGAAGTATGACTTTCCCACACATATTTGGATATCCATACGATTGCATATCCATATGAAAATATTTTTAATATTTTTAATATATTTTTAATATTTCCATATTTAATATAATATAATTAAATTATTATATTATATATTATATGGTAGGCTATCACCATCACCTACCATATATTTCATATACATATAAATATTTTCATATCCATATATATTTTTTTATATTCATATATTTTCATATATGTTATATGCATATGTATTCATAACCATATGCTTATATATTAATACTGGCGGTCTTCTGTTTAATATAATATTATTTTAATATTATATTGGTAGGCCGAACACCACCTACCCTATATACCTTTTTGAACACGGTTTCGTCAATCCGGTCATTTATTGTATGGGAAGTATGACTTTCCCACACATATTTGGATATCCATACGATTGCATATCCATATGAAAATATTTTTAATATTTTTAATATATTTTTAATATTTCCATATTTAATATAATATAATTAAATTATTATATTATATATTATATGGTAGGCTATCACCATCACCTACCATATATTTCATATACATATAAATATTTTCATATCCATATATATTTTTTTATATATTCATATATTTTCATATATGTTATATGCATATGTATTCATAACCATATGCTCATATATTAATACTGGCGGTCTTCTGTTTAATATAATATTATTTTAATATTATATTGGTAGGCCGAACACCACCTACCCTATATACCTTTTTGAACACGGTTTCGTCAATCCGGTCATTTATTGTATGGGAAGTATGACTTTCCCACACATATTTGGATATCCATACGATTGCATATCCATATGAAAATATTTTTAATATTTTTAATATATTTTTAATATTTCCATATTTAATATAATATAATTAAATTATTATATTATATATTATATGGTAGGCTATCCTCATCACCTACCATATATTTCATATACATATAAATATTTTCATATCCATATATATTTTTTTATATTCATATATTTTCATATATGTTATATGCATATGTATTCATAACCATATGCTCATATATTAATACTGGCGGTCTTCTGTTTAATATAATATTATTTTAATATTATATTGGCAGGCTGAACACCACCTACCCTATATACCTTTTTGAACACGGTTTCGTCAATCCGGTCATTTATTGTATGGGAAGTATGACTTTCCCACACATATTTGGATATCCATACGATTGCATATCCATATGAAAATATTTTTAATATTTTTAATATATTTTTAATATTTCCATATTTAATATAATATAATTAAATTATTATATTATATATTATATGGTAGGCTAACATCATCACCTACCATATATTCCATATACATATAAATATTTTCATATTCATATATATTTTTTTATATATAGTCATATATTTTCATATATGTTATATGCATATGTATTCATAACCATATGCTTATATATTAATACTGGCGATCTTCTGTTTAATATAATATTATTTTAATATTATATTGGTAGGCCGAACACCACCTACCCTATATACCTTTTTGAACACGGTTTCGTCAATCCGGTCATTTATCGTATAGGAAGTACGACTTTCCCACACATATTTGGATATCCATACGATTGCATATCCATATGAAAATATTTTTAATATTTTTAATATTCGTGAGTTTTTAAAATAGGGACAGAAGGAATCTCTTGAATTGAATCATGCGCGTCACTAATAAGATGACGAGGCATTTGGCTACCTATGCGAAAGTAATTCAACTCCCCGTCTTAAGGTTTAGAATTTAACAATATATGTTTAATATTTTTAATCTCCGTGAGGTTTTAAATAGGGACAGAATGAATCTCTTGAATTGAATCATGCTCGTCACTAATAAGATGACCGGGCATTTGGCTGCCTATGCAATAGTAATTCAACTCCCGCCGTCTTAAGGTTTAAGACTTATAACATATATGTTTAATATTTTTTAATATCCGTGAGGTTTTTAAATAGGGACAGAAGGAATCTCTTGAATTGAATCATGCGCGTCACTAATAAGATGACGAGGCATTTGGCTACCTCTGCGAAAGTAATTCAACTCCCGCCGTCTTAAGGTTTAAGACTTATACAATATATGTTTAATATTTTTAATATCCGTGAGGTTTTAATAGGGACAGAAGGAATCTCTTGAATTGAATCATGCGCGTCACTAATAATATTACAATGCATTTGGCTACCTATGCGAAGAGTAATTCAACTCC
>NW_027222964.1:17500-29197 GCF_030179905.1 Drosophila bipectinata | reverse complement strand
AGAAAATCCTTGTTAGTTTTCTTTTCCTCCGCCGCGTCTTAATATGCTTAAATTCAGGGTAGTCCCATATGAGTTGAGGTTGTATAAGCGCAATGTATAAATAATATAAACAATATATCTCTATGAAGAACAATATATTTGATATATTTTCAATTTTCGCATCTTTAAATAAGAGACAATTCTAGTTAAAAAAAATTTAATTTTTTTTATGCTAGACATTTCTCAGTATTATTTGAATTGAAAAAGAAAGAATTGTATATCTTCATTTTTTCTTTTATAAATATTTGAGATAATTGCTTTTATATTTAATATTATGAATATATAAATATATCCAATAATATACCATATGCATATCATTATAAAAATATATAATAATAAGCAACTTTATTAGCATAGTCTTACAACCCTCAACCATATGTAGTCCAAGCAGCACTATAAAATTAATTAAAGTACATAACAGCATGGACTGCGATATGCGTTCAAAATGTCGATGTTCATGTGTCCTGCAGTTTCACACGATGACGCACAGTTTGCTGCGTTCTTCATCGACCCATGAGCCGAGTGATCCACCGCTTAGAGTTTTATAATATATATAAATATACAATTCGTCAATTATGTTTTTATTGAAAGAAATTAAAAATACCCATTTAACTGGCATATATCAATTCCTTCAATAAAGTTATTTTTATACCTAAAATAATTGTTGCGAAATGTCTTAGTTTTATATAATCAATATAAATATAATTTATATTGTTTTAATTATATAAAGCATTAACCTGTATATCAGGTACAACAATGTATATTTTAGGTGTTGCATTTATCAATGTATGCGCATAATTTAATATGAACAATACATCACGCGCAACGCATGTATATTAATTAAATATACACGCAATTTATATTCAATATATTCGTCTATATTTAAACATATAAAATATGTTTAATTTTTTGATATACCTAAATAATTGTTGCGAAATGTCTTAGTTTTATATAATCAATATAAATATAATTTATATTGTTTTAATATTATATAAAGCATTAACCTGTATATCAGGTACAACAATGTATATTTTAGGTGTTGCATTTATCAATGTATGCGCATAATTTAATATGAACAATACATCACGCAACGCATGTATATTAATTAAATATACACGCAATTTATATTGAAGACAACAAATGGTCTATATATTCAATATAATATATATGTCTTTTATTTTTGGTTAATGTTTATTTATATATTTAGATAACAGAAATATTTTAATAACGGATGAGATTCAGTGAATAAGGATACTTACGCAGGTTCACCTACGGAAAGCGTGTTACGACTTTTACTTCTCTAAATAATCAAGTTCGGTCAACTTCTGCGAAACAACCGTAACACACAAGGCGTCACAGTGATCACGTCCGGAGACCTCACTAAATAATTCAATCGGTAGTAGCGACGGGCGGTGTGCACAAAGGGCAGGGACGTAATCAATGCGAGTTAATGACTCACACTTACTAGGAATTCCAAGTTCATGTGAACAGTTTCAGTTCACAATCCCAAGCATGAAAGTGGTTCAGCGGTTTACCCGACCCTCTCGGTCTAGGAAATACACGTTGATACTTTCATTGTAGCGCGCGTGCAGCCCAGGACATCTAAGGGCATCACAGACCTGTTATTGCTCAATCTCATTATTGCTAGACGCAATTTGTCCATTTAAGAAGCTAGTATCCTTATAATGGGACAAACCAACAGGTACGGCTCCACTTATATAAACACATTCAAACACAATAAACATTTTACTGCTACCATGAATGAAGGCTATATAGACTTCAACACCCTAACCCTGAAGATATCCATTTACTACACTTGAGTCTCGTTCGTTATCGGAATTAACCAGACAAATCACTCCACGAACTAAGAACGGCCATGCACCACCACCCATAGATTCGAGAAAGAGCTATCAATCTGTCTTACACACTTATGTTCGGACCTGGTAAGTTTTCCCGTGTTGAGTCAAATTAAACCGCAGGCTCCACTCCGGGTCGTGCCCTTCGTTCAATTCATTTAAGCTTGAGCTTTGCAATCATACTTCCCCCCGAGCCGCAAAGCTTTGGTGACCCGGGAAGCGACTGAGAGAGCCATAAAAGTAGCTACACCCAATTGCTAGCTGGCATCGTTTATGGTTAGAACTAGGGCGGTATCTGATCGCCTTCGAACCTCTAACTTTCGTTCTTGATTAATGAAAACATCTTTGGCAAATGCTTTCGCTTAAGTTAGTCTTACGACGGTCCAAGAATTTCACCTCTCGCGTCGTAATACTAATGCCCCCAAACTGCTTCTATTAATCATTACCTCTTGATCTGAAAACCAATGAAAGCAGAACAGAGGTCTTATTTCATTATCCCATGCACAGAATATTCAGGCATTTGAAGCCTGCTTTAATCACTCTAATTGATTCAAAGTAATTGTACCCGCCCACAATAAAACTCGTTGAAGAGCACTAATGCAGGTTTTTAAATAGGAGGAACATATGAAAAATACAAGTATTTAAACATATATAAGAACTCCACCGGTAATACGCTTACATACATAAAGGTATAGTACTAACTACAATTGTATGTTGTACTACCCGTATGAAGCACAAGTTCAACTACGAACGTTTTAACCGCAACAACTTTAATATACGCTATTGGAGCTGGAATTACCGCGGCTGCTGGCACCAGACTTGCCCTCCAATTGGTCCTTGTTAAAGGATTTAAAGTGTACTCATTCCAATTACAGGGCCTCGGATATGAGTCCTGTATTGTTATTTTTCGTCACTACCTCCCCGAGCTGGGAGTGGGTAATTTACGCGCCTGCTGCCTTCCTTAGATGTGGTAGCCGTTTCTCAGGCTCCCTCTCCGGAATCGAACCCTGATTCCCCGTTACCCGTTGCAACCATGGTAGTCCTAGATACTACCATCAAAAGTTGATAGGGCAGACATTAAAGATCTGTCGTCGGTACAAGACCATACGATCTGCATGTTATCTAGAGTTCAACCAATATAACGATCTTGCGATCGCTTGGTTTTAGCCTAATAAAAGCACATGTCCCATAAGGTTCATGTTTTAATTGCATGTATTAGCTCTAGAATTACCACAGTTATCCAAGTAACTGTTAACGATCTAAGGAACCATAACTGATATAATGAGCCTTTGCGGTTTCACTTTTAATGCGTGGTACTTAGACATGCATGGCTTAATCTTTGAGACAAGCATATAACTACTGGCAGGATCAACAGAATAATGTTTATATCTTTGATATATTTCATTTTCATATTGAATATAGAAAATAAATATTGCAAATATTTGTATAAATTAAAATATTAACGAATTTGGCCAATTATTATATGGCATTCAATATTCGTTCATTTATTAAATATATATATATATATATATATTTATAATATATCCCTCGGGTGCCCAACGCATACACCTCAGGGTATATTTTTTTCATGGCTTTTTCTTAACCCTCGTTTGTGTTAGGGTATTTATATGAGCGGGCGGTCTTTTTATTTATATAAGCCTTTTTAATATTTTTTTTAATAAAATACAATATTATGCATATATTTAATTCTAAAATATCTTTATATTTTCACATACCAATTTGTATATATTCACATATATATATTTGCTTAATTTTATAATAAAATTATCGCATATGTATTTTGATAATAATTTAAATTTATTTTCTTTGTATATAAAAGTCTAGTTTTATATGATATAATAACTAAGCACTTTTTAATTTTCATATATTTATATATTTTTCATATATATAGTTTATTCATATTTATTTATACAATAATAATAATAATAATATACTACTATTATCATATACGTATATGAATTAAATTTAATTCCATATACTTACTAGGATATAATAAAAAGAAATTTTTATTGCCTAGAACCAGAAATTAACGATAATAATTGGAAACTTGTCAAATTATAATTATAATAAGACGTAGACGCTTCAACGATATTATCTAAGTATACAATATAGTGTATATATAATATATAATATAGTATGTTATATTATATAGATAGGCTTACACCACCTACCATATATACCTTTTTGACCACACTTTCGTCAAGCTGGGTATTTATTTGCCTTCTTTCCCTCACCTAAAAATACTCATCGGTATTTTAGTATTTCATATAATATAAATAATATACTATATTGGTAGGACGACACCACCTACCCTATATACCTTTTTGAACACACTTTCGTCAAGCTGGATTTATTTGCCTTTTTACCTCACCTAAATATACTCATCGGTATATTTCAGTATATTTTAGTATATCCATATGAATATGTATATCCATATCCATATCCATATTAAAATAATTTAATATTTCCATATTTATATAATATAATAAATTTATTATATTATATATTATATGGTAGGCTATCCCCATCACCTACCATATATTTCATAGACATATAAGTATTTTCATATCCATATATATTTTTTTTATATTCATATATTTTCATATATGTTATATGCATATGTATTCATAACCATATGCTTATATATTAATACTGGCGGTCTTCTGTTTAATATAATATTATTTTAATATTATATTGGCAGGCTGAACACCACCTACCCTATATACCTTTTTGAACACGGTTTCGTCAATCCGGTCATTTATTGTATGGGAAGTATGACTTTCCCACACATATTTGGATATCCATACGATTGCATATCCATATGAAAATATTTTTAATATTTTTAATATATTTTTAATATTTCCATATTTAATATAATATAATTAAATTATTATATTATATATTATATGGTAGGCTATCACCATCACCTACCATATATTTCATATACATATAAATATTTTCATATCCATATATATTTTTTTATATTCATATATTTTCATATATGTTATATGCATATGTATTCATAACCATATGCTTATATATTAATACTGGCGGTCTTCTGTTTAATATAATATTATTTTAATATTATATTGGTAGGCCGAACACCACCTACCCTATATACCTTTTTGAACACGGTTTCGTCAATCCGGTCATTTATTGTATGGGAAGTATGACTTTCCCACACATATTTGGATATCCATACGATTGCATATCCATATGAAAATATTTTAATATTTTTAATATATTTTTAATATTTCCATATTTAATATAATATAATTAAATTATTATATTATATATTATATGGTAGGCTATCACCATCACCTACCATATATTTCATATACATATAAATATTTTCATATCCATATATATTTTTTATATTCATATATTTTCATATATGTTATATGCATATGTATTCATCACCATGTGCTCATATATTAATACTCGCTGTCTTCTCTTTAATATAATATGATTTTAATATTATATTGGTAGGCCGAACACCACCTACCCTATATACCTTTTTGAACACGGTTTCGTCAATCCGGTCATTTATTGTATGGGAAGTATGACTTTCCCACACATATTTGGATATCCATACGATTGCATATCCATATGAAAATATTTTTAATATTTTTAATATATTTTTAATATTTCCATATTTAATATAATATAATTAAATTATTATATTATATATTATATGGTAGGCTATCCTCATCACCTACCATATATTTCATATACATATAAATATTTTCATATCCATATATATTTTTTTATATTCATATATTTTCATATATGTTATATGCATATGTATTCATAACCATATGCTCATATATTAATACTGGCGGTCTTCTGTTTAATATAATATTATTTTAATATTATATTGGCAGGCGGAACACCACCTACCCTATATACCTTTTTGAACACGGTTTCGTCAATCCGGTCATTTATTGTATGGGAAGTATGACTTTCCCACACATATTTGGATATCCATACGATTGCATATCCATATGAAAATATTTTTAATATTTTTAATATATTTTTAATATTTCCATATTTAATATAATATAATTAAATTATTATATTATATATTATATGGTAGGCTAACACATCACCTACCATATATACCATATACATATAAATATTTTCATATCCATATATATTTCTTATACTCATATATTTTCATATATGTTATATGCATATGTATTCATAACCATATGCTTATATATTAATACTGGCGATCTTCTGTTTAATATAATATTATTTTAATATTATATTGGTAGGCCGAACACCACCTACCCTATATACCTTTTTGAACACGGTTTCGTCAATCCGGTCATTTATCGTATGGGAAGTACGACTTTCCCACACATATTTGGATATCCATACGATTGCATATCCATATGAAATATTTTTTTAATATTTTTATATATTTTTTAGTATTTAAATATTTAATATAATCTATAATTAAATGCGTATTATTATTATATATTATATGGTAGGCTATCACCATTCACCTACCAGTATTTCATATTAATAAAATATTTTCATATCCATATATATTTGGGTAAAAGGGGTGGGCTCAAATTCATATATTTTCGATATGTTATATGCATATGTATTCCAACCATATGCTCATTATATTAATACTGGCGGTCTTCTGTTTAAGATAATATTATTTTCATTATATATTGGTAGGCCGAACACCACCTACCCTATATACCTTTTTGAACAGGTTTCGTCAATCCGGTCATTTATCTGTATGGAAGTATGACTTTCCCACACATATTGGATATCCATACGTTGCATATCCATAGAGATTTAATAATTTCTTATGTTTTTTATTTTTATATGTCACATATATTTTTAAGTATTTCCCATATTTAATATAATATATTAAATTATTATATTATATATTATATGGTTAGGCTATCATCCATCACCTGACCATATATTTCATAATACATATCAAATAATATTCATATAAACATATATATTTTTTTATATATACATATATTTTCATAATATGTTATATGCATAATGATATTCATAACCTATGCTCATATATTAATACTCCCGCGGTCTTAAGTTTAAGACTATAATATATTAATTTTTTAATATTATATTCCAGAGGAACACCAATTACCGCTATATACCTTTTTGAACACGGTTTCGTCCAATCGGTCATTTATTGTATGGGAAGTATGACTTTTCCCACACAATTTGGATATCCATACGATTTGCATATCCATATGAAAATATGTTTAATATTTTTAATATATTTTTAATATTTCCATATTTTTATATAATATAATTAAATTATTATATGATAATATTATATGGTGGCTAACATCATCACTACCATATAATTCCATATACTATAGAATTATTTTCATATTCATATAATATTTTTTTTTTATATATTCATATATTTTCATATATGTTTATGCATATGTATTCATACAATGCTTTATATTAATACTGGCGATACTTCTGTTTTAATATAATATTATTTAATATTATATTGGTAGGCCGAACACACCTACCCTATATCCTTTTTGAACACGTTTCGTCAATCCGGTCATTTTATCGTATAGGAAGTACGAACTTTTCCCAACATATTGGATATCCATACGATTGCATATCCATATGAAAAATTTTTAAATATTTTTAATATCCGTGAGGTTTTAAATAGGGACAGAAGGAATCTCTTGAATTGAATCATGCGCGTCACTAATAAGATGACGAGGCATTTGGCTACCTATGCGAAAGTAATTCAACTCCCGCCGTCTTAAGGTTTAAGACTTATAACAATATATGTTTAATATTTTTAATATCCGTGAGGTTTTAAATAGGGACAGAAGGAATCTCTTGAATTGAATCATGCGCGTCACTAATAAGATGACGAGGCATTTGGCTACCTATGCGAAAGTAATTCAACTCCCGCCGTCTTAAAGTTTAAGACTTATAACAATATAAATGAAAAATATTATTTTCATTTTTCACGTCACTAATAAGATGACGAGGCATTTGGCTACCTAAAAGAAAGTAATTCATCTTCCGCCGTTATAAGGTTTAAGACTTATAACAATATAAATGAAAAATATTATTTTCATTTTTCACGTCACTAATAAGATGACGAGGCATTTGGCTACCTAAACGAAAGTAATTCAACTCCCGCCGTCTTAAGGTTTAAGACTTATAACAATATAAATGAAAAATATTATTTTCATTTTTCACGTCACTAATAAGATGACGAAACAGTTAGTAGGCCACAATTAGTAGGGAAACGTGGACAACCCGTGATAAATCCTTATATGCTTTCTTAGATATAGCATATAAAGATTTTTTATACTAAATATACATATTTACACATGCATATTTACATTTTTTTTATATTTCGAATCATCAAGCAAAGGATAAGCTTCAGTGGATCGCAGTATGGCAGCTGCTCAACCACTTACAACACCTTGCCCGTTACAAAAGTCGTTTACAATTGATTCTAGGCTTTGTCATTGTATTAAATAATGTTTTCATATGTAACTAGCATGGCATCAGGTGATCAAAGATCCTCCCAATTTACTATGTTACAAATTACATTGGCATCACATCCATTGTCGTTTAAAATATAAATAATAAACTTTAAATGGTTTAGAAGCCATACAATGCAAATTGCCCCTTATTTATCATTGCAGTCCAGCACGGATACGACCTTAGAGGCGTTCAGGCATAATCCAACGGACGTAGCGTCATACCACTGTTCGCTCGAACAAGTATTGTGCCATTGGTCCGTACCTGCGGTTCCTCTCGTACTACGCAGGAATGCTGTCGCAACAACGTTTTGTCATTAGTAGGGTAAAACTAACCTGTCTCACGACGGTCTAAACCCAGCTCACGTTCCCTTGCATGGGTGAACAATCCAACGCTTGGTGAATTTTGCTTCACAATGATAGGAAGAGCCGACATCGAAGGATCAAAAAGCGACGTCGCTATGAACGCTTGGCCGCCACAAGCCAGTTATCCCTATGGTAACTTTTCTGACACCTCTTGTTAAAAACTCTTTAAACCAAAAGGATCGATAGGCCGAGCTTTTGCTGTCCCTGTGTGTACTGAACACCGAGATCAAGTCAGCATTTGCCCTTTTGCTCTATGTGTGGTTTCTGTCCGCACTGAGCTGGCCTTGGGACACCTCCGTTATTATTTGAGAGATGTACCGCCCCAGTCAAACTCCCTACCTGGCAATGTCCTTGAATTGGATCATACCTGAGTAATTGGAGTTATACCAAATTTTCAAATCGATAATACATGAATGCATCTCTCATTAAAGAATTTGTTTGCGATTATATAACAAACTCGTGATACTTTGATCAAGAAGCTTGCATCAAAACCCAATACCATAAGATATAATAAATATATCCGTATAATGGCTAGGAAATGATACACGTTCCATTTAATCAAGTAAGTAAGGAAACAATAAGAGTAGTGGTATTTCATTGTCGATACCAAACCGAAGTCTAATATCTCCCACTTATTCTACACCTCTTATGTCTCCTTACACTGCCAGATTAGAGTCAAGCTCAAAAGGGTCTTCTTTCCCCGCTAATTATTCCAAGCCCGTTCCCTTGGCTGTGGTTTCGCTAGATAGTAGATAGGGACAGAAGGAATCTCGTTAATCCATTCATGCGCGTCACTAATTAGATGACGAGGCATTTGGCTACCTTAAGAGAGTCATAGTTACTCCCGCCGTTGACCCGCGCTTACTTGAATTTCTTCACTTTGACATTCAGAGCACTGGGCAGAAATCACATTGTGTCAACACCCGCTAGGGCCATCACAATGCTTTGTTTTAATTAGACAGTCGGATTCCCCAAGTCCGTGCCAGTTCTGAATTGATTGTTAATTGATAATCGTTATAATTAATAAGAACTAATTGGTTTGACCCAACTAGTATTCTTAAAAATTTTAGCAAGAAAGTTCCACAATTGGATACGTAACTAAACTATCCGGGGAACAAGTTACAACCATAAATGATTATAACTCTATTTACCCAGAACGAGCACATAAACCATATTATTGTTTCCCAATCAAGCCCGACTATCTCAATCTTCAGAGCCAATCCTTATCCCGAAGTTACGGATCTAATTTGCCGACTTCCCTTACCTACATTATTCTATCGACTAGAGACTCTTCACCTTGGAGACCAGCTGCGGATATTGGTACGGCCTGTTGAGAAGTTTGCGTATCCCCACCATAAATTTTCAAGGTCCGAGGAGAAAATATCGACACAACAGTATATGTCATGCTCTTCTAGCCCATCTACCATATCTCTCTGCGAAAGACTTCCATGGTAGTACGACTATAAAACAGAAAAGAAAACTCTTCCGATATCTCTCGACGGCTTCTTTATGGTCGTTCCTGTTGCCAGGATGAGCACGAGGCCCATATTTAATAACAAACGGATACTCAACAGGTTACGGAATTGGAACCGTATTCCCTTTCGTTCAAAATTATTCAAGTATATAATTTTCACAATAATTGTAATATTTATTTTTACTTGAAAATTTTCGGCTTTCGCCTTGAACTTAGGACCGACTAACTCGTGATCAACCACTGTTCACACGAAACCCTTCTCCACTTCAGTCCTCCAAGGTCTCATTCGATTATTTGCTACTACCACCAAGATCTGTACCAATAGCAGCTCCATGCAGGCTTACGCCAAACACTTCTACGCATACCATTGTACCTTCCTACTCACTAAAGTTTCAAAATTTATATTACAAGTAATATAAATCATCTACTTTAGCGGTAATGTATAGGTATACAACTTAAGCGCCATCCATTTTAAGGGCTAGTTGCTTCGGCAGGTGAGTTGTTACACACTCCTTAGCGGATTTCGACTTCCATGATCACCGTCCTGCTGTTTTAAGCAACCAACGCCTTTCATGGTTTCTGCATGAGTTGTTAATTTGGGCACCGTAACATTACGTTTGGTTCATCCCACAGCGCCAGTTCTGCTTACCAAAAGTGGCCCACTGGGCACATTATATCATAACCTTAAACTTCATATCAAGAAAGTTAAGGTTCTTACCCATTTAAAGTTTGAGAATAGGTTAAGATCGTTTCGACCCTAAGGCCTCTAATCATTCGCTTTACCAGATAAGATTATTTTATATAACATTAAAATGCACCAGCTATCCTGAGGGAAACTTCGGAAGGAACCAGCTACTAGATGGTTCGATTGGTCTTTCGCCCCTATACTCAATTCTGACAATCGATTTGCACGTCAGAACTGTTTCGGTCTTCCATCAGGGTTTCCCCTGACTTCAACCTGCTCAATGGCAGTTCATGATCTTTCGGGTCACAGCATATCTGCTCAAGGTACGTTCCAGTTAGAGGCATAAATAATATAAATATTATTATACATAACTATATAGAACGCCCCGGGATTGTGTTAATTAACTATAAAATAGTTAAAAAACTAATCCCATTAATAGTCAAGTTAATTACGCTATTAGGTTTATATCCCAATAACTTGCACATATGTTAGACTCCTTGGTCCGTGTTTCAAGACGGGTCCCGAAGGTATCCTGAATCTTTCGCATTGTTAATCATACAAGTGCATATAATAAACACAAAAATCAATGATAATTATGCCATTATATAATTCCGAAAAATTAACGCACTGTATTCTTATTAATCTATCAACACTTTATCAAATTAATGACATTTATCCTATGTTAAAATGCAAGCATAATAATTTGAATAAACTATAAGTCATATTTTATGA